>NW_027474498.1:0-39028 GCF_050947335.1 Megachile rotundata
ATAGGAGTAATGAGTATAGTAATTGTCGTTCTATCGATGATTTAAGCATAATATGGCTAATAATATGAGTTAGATTGATAATAATAAGAGTCATAAGTATAGTAATTGTCGTTCTATCGATCATATTAGCATAATATGGTTAATCATATGAGTTAGATTGATAATAATAAGAGAAATGAGTATAGTAATTGTCGTTCTATCGATCATATAAGCATAATATGGCTAATAATATGAGTTAGATTGATAATAATAGGAGTAATGAGTACAGTAATTGTCGTTCTATCGATCATATAAGCATAATATGGCTAATAATATGAGTTAGATTGATAATGATAAGAGGGTTAAGTATAGTAATTGTCGTTCTATCGATCATGTCTGCATAATATGGTTAATAATATGAGTTAGATTGATAACAGTGAGTGAAATAAGTATAGTAATTGTCGTGCTATCGATCATATAAGCATAATATGGCTAATAATATGCGTTAGATTGATAATAATATGAGTAATGAGTATAGTAATTGTAGTTCTATCGATCATATCTGCATAATATTGTTAATAATATGAGTTAGATTCATAATAATAAGAGTAATAAGTATAGTAATTGTAGTTCTATCGGTCATTTAAGCATAATATGGCTAATAATATGAGTTAGATTGATAATAATAAGAGTAATAAGTATAGTAATTGTCGTTCTATCGATCATATAAGCATAATATGGCTAATAATATGAGTTAGATTGATAACAATAAGAGTAATGATTATAGTAATTGTCGTTCTATCGATCATATAAGCATAATATGGCTAATAATATGAGTTAGATTGATAATAATAAGAGTAATGAGTATAGTAATTGTAGTTCTATCGATCATATCTGCATAATATGGTAAATAATATGAGTCAGATTGATAATAGTGAGTGTAATAAGTACACTAATTGTCGTTCTATCGATCATATAAGCATAATATGGCTAATAATATGAGTTAGATTGATAATAATAGGAGTAATGAGTACAGTAATTGTCGTTCTATCGATCATATAAGCATAATATGGCTAATAATATGAGTTAGATTGATAATTATAAGAGTGTTAAGTATAGTAATTGTCGTTCTAGCGATGATATCTGCATAATATGATTAATAATATGAGTTAGTTTGATAATAGTGAGTGAAATAAGTATAGTAATTGTCGTTCTGTCGATCATATAAGCATAATATGGCTAATAATATGAGTTAGATTGATAATAATAAGAGTAATGAGTACAGTAATTGTCGTTCTATCGATCATATAAGCATAATATGGCTAATAATATGAGTTAGATTGATAATGATAAGAGTGTTAAGTATAGTAATTGTCGTTCTGTCGATCATATAAGCATAATATGGCTAATAATATGAGTTAGATTGATAATAATCAGAGTAATAAGTATAGTAATTGTCGTTCTATCGATCATATAAGCATAATATGGCTAATAATATGGGTTAGATTGATAATAATAAGAGTAATAAGTATAGTAATTGTCGTTCTATCGACCATTTAAGCATAACATGGCTAATAATATGAGTTAGATTGATAATAATAAGAGTAATAAGTATAGTAATTGTCGTTCTAATCGATGATTTAAGCATAATATGGCTAATAATATGAGTTAGATTGATAATAATAAGAGTCATAAGTATAGTAATTGTCGTTCTATCGATCATATTAGCATAATATGGTTAATCATATGAGTTAGATTGATAATAATAAGAGAAATGAGTATAGTAATTGTCGTTCTATCGATCATATAAGCATAATATGGCTAATAATATGAGTTAGATTGATAATAATAGGAGTAATGAGTACAGTAATTGTCGTTCTATCGATCATATAAGCATAATATGGCTAATAATATGAGTTAGATTGATAATAATAAGAGTAATGAGTACAGTAATTGTCGTTCTATCGATCATATAAGCATAATATGGCTAATAATATGAGTTAGATTGTTAATGATAAGAGTGTTAAGTATAGTAATTGTCGTTCTAGCGATGATATCTGCATAATATGGTTAATAATATGAGTTAGATTGATAATAGTGAGTGAAATAAGTATAGTAATTGTCGTTCTGTCGATCATATAAGCATAATATGTCTAATAATATGAGTTAGATTGATAATAATAGGAGTAATGAGTACAGTAATTGTCGTTCTATCGATCATATAAGCATAATATGGCTAATAATATGAGTTAGATTGATAATGATAAGAGGGTTAAGTATAGTAATGGTCGTTCTATCGATCATATCTGCATAATATGGCTAATAATATGAGTTAGATTGATAATAATCAGAGTAATAAGTATAGTAATTGTCGTTCTATCGATCATATAAGCATAATATGGCTAATAATATGAGTTAGATTGATAATAATAAGAGTAATAAGTATAGTAATTGTCGTTCTATCGACCATTTAAGCATAACATGGCTAATAATATGAGTTAGATTGATAATAATAAGAGTAATAAGTATAGTAATTGTCGTTCTATCGATGATTTAAGCATAATATGGCTAATAATATGAGTTAGATTGATAATAATAAGAGTCATAAGTATAGTAATTGTCGTTCTATCGATCATATTAGCATAATATGGTTAATCATATGAGTTAGATTGATAATAATAAGAGAAATGAGTATAGTAATTGTCGTTCTATCGATCATATAAGCATAATATGGCTAATAATATGAGTTAGATTGATAATAATAGGAGTAATGAGTACAGTAATTGTCGTTCTATCGATCATATAAGCATAATATGGCTAATAATATGAGTTAGATTGATAATGATAAGAGGGTTAAGTATAGTAATTGTCGTTCTATCGATCATATCTGCATAATATGGTTAATAATATGAGTTAGATTGATAACAGTGAGTGAAATAAGTATAGTAATTGTCGTGCTATCGATCATATAAGCATAATATGGCTAATAATATGAGTTAGATTGATAATAATAAGAGTAATAAGTATAGTAATTGTCGTTCTATCGACCATTTAAGCATAACATGGCTAATAATATGAGTTAGATTGATAATAATAAGAGTAATAAGTATAGTAATTGTCGTTCTATCGATCATGTCTGCATAATATGGTTAATAATATGAGTTAGATTGATAACAGTGAGTGAAATAAGTATAGTAATTGTCGTGCTATCGATCATATAAGCATAATATGGCTAATAATATGCGTTAGATTGATAATAATATGAGTAATGAGTATAGTAATTGTAGTTCTATCGATCATATCTGCATAATATTGTTAATAATATGAGTTAGATTCATAATAATAAGAGTAATAAGTATAGTAATTGTAGTTCTATCGGTCATTTAAGCATAATATGGCTAATAATATGAGTTAGATTGATAATAATAAGAGTAATAAGTATAGTAATTGTCGTTCTATCGATCATATAAGCATAATATGGCTAATAATATGAGTTAGATTGATAACAATAAGAGTAATGATTATAGTAATTGTCGTTCTATCGATCATATAAGCATAATATGGCTAATAATATGAGTTAGATTGATAATAATAAGAGTAATGAGTATAGTAATTGTAGTTCTATCGATCATATCTGCATAATATGGTAAATAATATGAGTCAGATTGATAATAGTGAGTGTAATAAGTACACTAATTGTCGTTCTATCGATCATATAAGCATAATATGGCTAATAATATGAGTTAGATTGATAATAATAGGAGTAATGAGTACAGTAATTGTCGTTCTATCGATCATATAAGCATAATATGGCTAATAATATGAGTTAGATTGATAATTATAAGAGTGTTAAGTATAGTAATTGTCGTTCTAGCGATGATATCTGCATAATATGATTAATAATATGAGTTAGTTTGATAATAGTGAGTGAAATAAGTATAGTAATTGTCGTTCTGTCGATCATATAAGCATAATATGGCTAATAATATGAGTTAGATTGATAATAATAAGAGTAATGAGTACAGTAATTGTCGTTCTATCGATCATATAAGCATAATATGGCTAATAATATGAGTTAGATTGATAATGATAAGAGTGTTAAGTATAGTAATTGTCGTTCTGTCGATCATATAAGCATAATATGGCTAATAATATGAGTTAGATTGATAATAATCAGAGTAATAAGTATAGTAATTGTCGTTCTATCGATCATATAAGCATAATATGGCTAATAATATGGGTTAGATTGATAATAATAAGAGTAATAAGTATAGTAATTGTCGTTCTATCGACCATTTAAGCATAACATGGCTAATAATATGAGTTAGATTGATAATAATAAGAGTAATAAGTATAGTAATTGTCGTTCTATCGATGATTTAAGCATAATATGGCTAATAATATGAGTTAGATTGATAATAATAAGAGTCATAAGTATAGTAATTGTCGTTCTATCGATCATATTAGCATAATATGGTTAATCATATGAGTTAGATTGATAATAATAAGAGAAATGAGTATAGTAATTGTCGTTCTATCGATCATATAAGCATAATATGGCTAATAATATGAGTTAGATTGATAATAATAGGAGTAATGAGTACAGTAATTGTCGTTCTATCGATCATATAAGCATAATATGGCTAATAATATGAGTTAGATTGATAATGATAAGAGGGTTAAGTATAGTAATTGTCGTTCTATCGATCATGTCTGCATAATATGGTTAATAATATGAGTTAGATTGATAACAGTGAGTGAAATAAGTATAGTAATTGTCGTGCTATCGATCATATAAGCATAATATGGCTAATAATATGCGTTAGATTGATAATAATATGAGTAATGAGTATAGTAATTGTAGTTCTATCGATCATATCTGCATAATATTGTTAATAATATGAGTTAGATTCATAATAATAAGAGTAATAAGTATAGTAATTGTAGTTCTATCGGTCATTTAAGCATAATATGGCTAATAATATGAGTTAGATTGATAATAATAAGAGTAATAAGTATAGTAATTGTCGTTCTATCGATCATATAAGCATAATATGGCTAATAATATGAGTTAGATTGATAATAATAAGAGTAATGAGTATAGTAATTGTAGTTCTATCGATCATATCTGCATAATATGGTAAATAATATGAGTCAGATTGATAATAGTGAGTGTAATAAGTACACTAATTGTCGTTCTATCGATCATATAAGCATAATATGGCTAATAATATGAGTTAGATTGATAATAATAGGAGTAATGAGTACAGTAATTGTCGTTCTATCGATCATATAAGCATAATATGGCTAATAATATGAGTTAGTTTGATAATAGTGAGTGAAATAGGTATAGTAATTGTCGTTCTGTCGATCATATAAGCATAATATGGCTAATAATATGAGTTAGATTGATAATAATAAGAGTAATGAGTACAGTAATTGTCGTTCTATCGATCATAGAAGCATAATATGGCTAATAATATGAGTTAGATTGTTAATGATAAGAGTGTTAAGTATAGTAATTGTCGTTCTAGCGATGATATCTGCATAATATGGTTAATAATATGAGTTAGATTGATAATAGTGAGTGAAATAAGTATAGTAATTGTCGTTCTGTCGATCATATAAGCATAATATGTCTAATAATATGAGTTAGATTGATAATAATAGGAGTAATGAGTACAGTAATTGTCGTTCTATCGATCATATAAGCATAATATGGCTAATAATATGAGTTAGATTGATAATGATAAGAGGGTTAAGTATAGTAATGGTCGTTCTATCGATCATATCTGCATAATATGGTTAATAATATGAGTTAGATTGATAACAGTGAGTGAAATAAGTATAGTAATTGTCGTTCTGTCGATCATATAAGCATAATATGGCTAATAATATGAGTTAGATTGATAATAATCAGAGTAATAAGTATAGTAATTGTCGTTCTATCGATCATATAAGCATAATATGGCTAATAATATGAGTTAGATTGATAATAATAAGAGTAATAAGTATAGTAATTGTCGTTCTATCGACCATTTAAGCATAACATGGCTAATAATATGAGTTAGATTGATAATAATAAGAGTAATAAGTATAGTAATTGTCGTTCTATCGATGATTTAAGCATAATATGGCTAATAATATGAGTTAGATTGATAATAATAAGAGTCATAAGTATAGTAATTGTCGTTCTATCGATCATATTAGCATAATATGGTTAATCATATGAGTTAGATTGATAATAATAAGAGAAATGAGTATAGTAATTGTCGTTCTATCGATCATATAAGCATAATATGGCTAATAATATGAGTTAGATTGATAATAATAGGAGTAATGAGTACAGTAATTGTCGTTCTATCGATCATATAAGCATAATATGGCTAATAATATGAGTTAGATTGATAATGATAAGAGGGTTAAGTATAGTAATTGTCGTTCTATCGATCATATCTGCATAATATGGTTAATAATATGAGTTAGATTGATAACAGTGAGTGAAATAAGTATAGTAATTGTCGTGCTATCGATCATATAAGCATAATATGGCTAATAATATGAGTTAGATTGATAATAATAAGAGTAATAAGTATAGTAATTGTCGTTCTATCGACCATTTAAGCATAACATGGCTAATAATATGAGTTAGATTGATAATAATAAGAGTAATAAGTATAGTAATTGTCGTTCTATCGATGATTTAAGCATAATATGGCTAATAATATGAGTTAGATTGATAATAATAAGAGTCATAAGTATAGTAATTGTCGTTCTATCGATCATATTAGCATAATATGGTTAATCATATGAGTTAGATTGATAATAATAAGAGAAATGAGTATAGTAATTGTCGTTCTATCGATCACATAAGCATGATATGGCTAATAATACGAGTTAGATTGATAATAGTAAGAGTAATAAGTATAGTAATTGTCGTTCTATCGATCATATAAGCATAATATGGCTAATAATATGAGTTAGATTGATAATAATAAGAGTAATAAGTATAGTAATTGTCGTTCTATCGACCATTTAAGCATAACATGGCTAATAATATGAGTTAGATTGATAATAATAAGAGTAATAAGTATAGTAATTGTCGTTCTATCGATGATTTAAGCATAATATGGCTAATAATATGAGTTAGATTGATAATAATAAGAGTCATAAGTATAGTAATTGTCGTTCTATCGATCATATTAGCATAATATGGTTAATCATATGAGTTAGATTGATAATAATAAGAGAAATGAGTATAGTAATTGTCGTTCTATCGATCATATAAGCATAATATGGCTAATAATATGAGTTAGATTGATAATAATAGGAGTAATGAGTACAGTAATTGTCGTTCTATCGATCATATAAGCATAATATGGCTAATAATATGAGTTAGATTGATAATGATAAGAGGGTTAAGTATAGTAATTGTCGTTCTATCGATCATATCTGCATAATATGGTTAATAATATGAGTTAGATTGATAACAGTGAGTGAAATAAGTATAGTAATTGTCGTGCTATCGATCATATAAGCATAATATGGCTAATAATATGAGTTAGATTGATAATAATAAGAGTAATAAGTATAGTAATTGTCGTTCTATCGACCATTTAAGCATAACATGGCTAATAATATGAGTTAGATTGATAATAATAAGAGTAATAAGTATAGTAATTGTCGTTCTATCGATGATTTAAGCATAATATGGCTAATAATATGAGTTAGATTGATAATAATAAGAGTCATAAGTATAGTAATTGTCGTTCTATCGATCATATTAGCATAATATGGTTAATCATATGAGTTAGATTGATAATAATAAGAGAAATGAGTATAGTAATTGTCGTTCTATCGATCACATAAGCATGATATGGCTAATAATACGAGTTAGATTGATAATAGTAAGAGTAATAAGTATAGTAATTGTCGTTCTATCGATCATATAAGCATAATATGGCTAATAATATGAGTTAGATTGATAATAATAAGAGTAATAAGTATAGTAATTGTCGTTCTATCGACCATTTAAGCATAACATGGCTAATAATATGAGTTAGATTGATAATAATAAGAGTAATAAGTATAGTAATTGTCGTTCTATCGATGATTTAAGCATAATATGGCTAATAATATGAGTTAGATTGATAATAATAAGAGTCATAAGTATAGTAATTGTCGTTCTATCGATCATATTAGCATAATATGGTTAATCATATGAGTTAGATTGATAATAATAAGAGAAATGAGTATAGTAATTGTCGTTCTATCGATCATATAAGCATAATATGGCTAATAATATGAGTTAGATTGATAATAATAGGAGTAATGAGTACAGTAATTGTCGTTCTATCGATCATATAAGCATAATATGGCTAATAATATGAGTTAGATTGATAATGATAAGAGGGTTAAGTATAGTAATTGTCGTTCTATCGATCATATCTGCATAATATGGTTAATAATATGAGTTAGATTGATAACAGTGAGTGAAATAAGTATAGTAATTGTCGTGCTATCGATCATATAAGCATAATATGGCTAATAATATGCGTTAGATTGATAATAATATGAGTAATGAGTATAGTAATTGTAGTTCTATCGATCATATCTGCATAATATTGTTAATAATATGAGTTAGATTCATAATAATAAGAGTAATAAGTATAGTAATTGTAGTTCTATCGGTCATTTAAGCATAATATGGCTAATAATATGAGTTAGATTGATAATAATAAGAGTAATAAGTATAGTAATTGTCGTTCTATCGATCATATAAGCATAATATGGCTAATAATATGAGTTAGATTGATAACAATAAGAGTAATGATTATAGTAATTGTCGTTCTATCGATCATATAAGCATAATATGGCTAATAATATGAGTTAGATAGATAATAATAAGAGTAAAGAGTATAGTAATTGTAGTTCTATCGATCATATCTGCATAATATTGTTAATAATATGAGTTAGATTCATAATAATGAGAGTAATAAGTATAGTAATTGTAGTTCTATCGGTCATATAAGCATAATATGGCTAATAATATGAGTTAGATTGATAATAATAAGAGTAATAAGTATAGTAATTGTCGTTCTATCGATCACATAAGCATAATATGGCTAATAATATGAGTTAGATTGATAATAATAAGAGTAATGAGTATAGTAACTGTAGTTCTATCGATCATATCTGCATAATATGGTAAATAATATGAGTTAGATTGATAATAGTGAGTGAAATAAGTATAGTAATTGTCGTTCTGTCGATCATATAAGCATAATATGGCTAATAATATGAGTTAGATTGATAATAATAAGAGTAATAAGTATAGTAATTGTCGTTCTGTCGATCATATAAGCATAATATGGCTAATAATATGAGTTAGATTGATAATAATCAGAGTAATAAGTATAGTAATTGTAGTTCTATCGATCATATCTGCATAATATGGTTAATAATATGAGTTAGATTGATAATAGTGAGTGTAATAAGTATAGTAATTGTCGTTCTGTCGATCATATAAGCATAATATGGCTAATAATATGAGTTAGATTGATAATAATCAGAGTAATAAGTATAGTAATTGTCGTTCTATCGATGATTTAAGCATAATATGGCTAATAATATGAGTTAGATTGATAATAATAAGAGTAATGAGTATAGTAATTGTAGTTCTATCGATCATTTAAGCATAATATGGCTATTAATATGAGATAGATTGATAATAATAAGAGTAATAAGTATAGTAATTGTCGTTCTATCGACCATTTAAGCATAACATGGCTAATAATATGAGTTAGATTGATAATAATAAGAGTAATAAGTATAGTAATTGTCGTTCTATCGATGATTTAAGCATAATATGGCTAATAATATGAGTTAGATTGATAATAATAAGAGTCATAAGTATAGTAATTGTCGTTCTATCGATCATATTAGCATAATATGGTTAATCATATGAGTTAGATTGATAATAATAAGAGAAATGAGTATAGTAATTGTCGTTCTATCGATCACATAAGCATAGTATGGCTAATAATATGAGTTAGGTTTATAATAATATGAGTACTAAGTATAGTAATTGTCGTTCTATCGATCACATAAGCATAATATGGCTAATAATATGAGGTAGATTGATAATAATAAGAGTAATAAGAGCAGTAATTGTCGTTCTATCGATCACATAAGCATAGTATGGCTAATAATATAAGTTAGGTTGATAATAATATGAGTACTAAGTACAGTAATTGTCGTTCTATCGATCACATAAGCATAATATGGCTAATAATATGAGTTAGATTGATAATGATAAGAGTAATAAGTGTAGTAATTGTCGTTCTATCGATCACATAAGCATGATATGGCTAATAATACGAGTTAGATTGATAATAGTAAGAGTAATAAGTATAGTAATTGTCGTTCTATCGATCATATAAGCATAATATGGCTAATAATATGAGTTAGGTTGATAATAATAAGAGTAATAAGTATAGTAATTGTCGTTCTATCGATCATATTTGCATAATATGGTTAATAATATCAGTTAGATTGATAATAGTGAGTGAAATAAGTATAGTAATTGTCGTTCTGTCGATCATATAAGCATAATATGGCTAATAATATGAGTTAGATTGATAATAATCAGAGTAATAAGTGTAGTAATTGTCGTTCTATCGATGATTTAAGCATAATATGGCTAATAATATGAGTTAGATTGATAATAATAAGAGTAATGAGTATAGTAATTGTAGTTCTATCGATCATTTAAGCATAATATGGCTATTAATATGAGATAGATTGATAATAATAAGAGTCATAAGTATAGTAATTGTCGTTCTATAGATCATATTTGCATAATACGGTTAATAATATGAGTTGGATTGATAACAGTGAGTGTAACAAGTATAGTAGTTGTCGTTCTGTCGATCATATAAGCATAATATGGCTAATAATATGAGGTAGATTGATAATAATAAGAGTAATAAGAGTAGTAATTGTCGTTCTATCGATCACATAAGCATAGTATGGCTAATAATATGAGTTAGGTTTATAATAATATGAGAACTAAGTATAGTAATTGTCGTTCTATCGATCACATAAGCATAATATGGCTAATAATATGAGGTAGATTGATAATAATAAGAGTAATAAGAGCAGTAATTGTCGTTCAATCGATCACATAAGCATAGTATGGCTAATAATATAAGTTAGATTGATAATAATAAGAGTAATAAGTATAGTAATTGTCGTTCTATCGACCATTTAAGCATAACATGGCTAATAATATGCGTTAGATTGATAATAATAAGAGTAATAAGTATAGTAATTGTCGTTCTATCGATGATTTAAGCATAATATGGCTAATAATATGAGTTAGATTGATAATAATAAGAGTCATAAGTATAGTAATTGTCGTTCTATCGATCATATTAGCATAATATGGTTAATCATATGAGTTAGATTGATAATAATAAGAGAAATGAGTATAGTAATTGTCGTTCTATCGATCATATAAGCATAATATGGCTAATAATATGAGTTAGATTGATAATAATAAGAGTCATAAGTATAGTAATTGTCGTTCTATCGATCATATTAGCATAATATGGTTAATCATATGAGTTAGATTGATAATAATAAGAGAAATGAGTATAGTAATTGTCGTTCTATCGATCACATAAGCATGATATGGCTAATAATACGAGTTAGATTGATAATAGTAAGAGTAATAAGTATAGTAATTGTCGTTCTATCGATCATATAAGCATAATATGGCTAATAATATGAGTTAGATTGATAATAATAAGAGTAATAAGTATAGTAATTGTCGTTCTATCGACCATTTAAGCATAACATGGCTAATAATATGAGTTAGATTGATAATAATAAGAGTAATAAGTATAGTAATTGTCGTTCTATCGATGATTTAAGCATAATATGGCTAATAATATGAGTTAGATTGATAATAATAAGAGTCATAAGTATAGTAATTGTCGTTCTATCGATCATATTAGCATAATATGGTTAATCATATGAGTTAGATTGATAATAATAAGAGAAATGAGTATAGTAATTGTCGTTCTATCGATCATATAAGCATAATATGGCTAATAATATGAGTTAGATTGATAATAATAGGAGTAATGAGTACAGTAATTGTCGTTCTATCGATCATATAAGCATAATATGGCTAATAATATGAGTTAGATTGATAATGATAAGAGGGTTAAGTATAGTAATTGTCGTTCTATCGATCATATCTGCATAATATGGTTAATAATATGAGTTAGATTGATAACAGTGAGTGAAATAAGTATAGTAATTGTCGTGCTATCGATCATATAAGCATAATATGGCTAATAATATGAGTTAGATTGATAATAATAAGAGTAATAAGTATAGTAATTGTCGTTCTATCGACCATTTAAGCATAACATGGCTAATAATATGAGTTAGATTGATAATAATAAGAGTAATAAGTATAGTAATTGTCGTTCTATCGATGATTTAAGCATAATATGGCTAATAATATGAGTTAGATTGATAATAATAAGAGTCATAAGTATAGTAATTGTCGTTCTATCGATCATATTAGCATAATATGGTTAATCATATGAGTTAGATTGATAATAATAAGAGAAATGAGTATAGTAATTGTCGTTCTATCGATCATATAAGCATAATATGGCTAATAATATGAGTTAGATTGATAATAATAGGAGTAATGAGTACAGTAATTGTCGTTCTATCGATCATATAAGCATAATATGGCTAATAATATGAGTTAGATTGATAATGATAAGAGGGTTAAGTATAGTAATTGTCGTTCTATCGATCATATCTGCATAATATGGTTAATAATATGAGTTAGATTGATAACAGTGAGTGAAATAAGTATAGTAATTGTCGTGCTATCGATCATATAAGCATAATATGGCTAATAATATGCGTTAGATTGATAATAATATGAGTAATGAGTATAGTAATTGTAGTTCTATCGATCATATCTGCATAATATTGTTAATAATATGAGTTAGATTCATAATAATAAGAGTAATAAGTATAGTAATTGTAGTTCTATCGGTCATTTAAGCATAATATGGCTAATAATATGAGTTAGATTGATAATAATAAGAGTAATAAGTATAGTAATTGTCGTTCTATCGATCATATAAGCATAATATGGCTAATAATATGAGTTAGATTGATAACAATAAGAGTAATGATTATAGTAATTGTCGTTCTATCGATCATATAAGCATAATATGGCTAATAATATGAGTTAGATAGATAATAATAAGAGTAAAGAGTATAGTAATTGTAGTTCTATCGATCATATCTGCATAATATTGTTAATAATATGAGTTAGATTCATAATAATGAGAGTAATAAGTATAGTAATTGTAGTTCTATCGGTCATATAAGCATAATATGGCTAATAATATGAGTTAGATTGATAATAATAAGAGTAATAAGTATAGTAATTGTCGTTCTATCGATCACATAAGCATAATATGGCTAATAATATGAGTTAGATTGATAATAATAAGAGTAATGAGTATAGTAATTGTAGTTCTATCGATCATATCTGCATAATATGGTAAATAATATGAGTTAGATTGATAATAGTGAGTGAAATAAGTATAGTAATTGTCGTTCTGTCGATCATATAAGCATAATATGGCTAATAATATGAGTTAGATTGATAATAATAAGAGTAATAAGTATAGTAATTGTCGTTCTGTCGATCATATAAGCATAATATGGCTAATAATATGAGTTAGATTGATAATAATCAGAGTAATAAGTATAGTAATTGTCGTTCTATTGATGATTTAAGCATAATATGGCTAATAATATGAGTTAGATTGATAATGATAAGAGTGTTAAGTATAGTAATTGTCGTTCTAGCGATGATATCTGCATAATATGGTTAATAATATGAGTTAGATTGATAATAGTGAGTGAAATAAGTATAGTAATTGTCGTTCTGTCGATCATATAAGCATAATATGGCTAATAATATGAGTTAGATTGATAATAATAAGAGTAATGAGTACAGTAATTGTCGTTCTATCGATCTTATAAGCATAATATGGCTAATCATATGATTTAGATTGATAATAATATAAGTAATGAGTATAGTAATTGTAGTTCTATCGATCATATCTGCATAATATGGTTAATAATATGAGTTAGATTGATAATAGTGAGTGTAATAAGTATAGTAATTGTCGTTCTGTCGATCATATAAGCATAATATGGCTAATAATATGAGTTAGATTGATAATAATCAGAGTAATAAGTATAGTAATTGTCGTTCTATCGATGATTTAAGCATAATATGGCTAATAATATGAGTTAGATTGATAATAATAAGAGTAATGAGTATAGTAATTGTAGTTCTATCGATCATTTAAGCATAATATGGCTATTAATATGAGATAGATTGATAATAATAAGAGTAATAAGTATAGTAATTGTCGTTCTATCGACCATTTAAGCATAACATGGCTAATAATATGAGTTAGATTGATAATAATAAGAGTAATAAGTATAGTAATTGTCGTTCTATCGATGATTTAAGCATAATATGGCTAATAATATGAGTTAGATTGATAATAATAAGAGTCATAAGTATAGTAATTGTCGTTCTATCGATCATATTAGCATAATATGGTTAATCATATGAGTTAGATTGATAATAATAAGAGAAATGAGTATAGTAATTGTCGTTCTATCGATCACATAAGCATAGTATGGCTAATAATATGAGTTAGGTTTATAATAATATGAGTACTAAGTATAGTAATTGTCGTTCTATCGATCACATAAGCATAATATGGCTAATAATATGAGGTAGATTGATAATAATAAGAGTAATAAGAGCAGTAATTGTCGTTCTATCGATCACATAAGCATAGTATGGCTAATAATATAAGTTAGGTTGATAATAATATGAGTACTAAGTACAGTAATTGTCGTTCTATCGATCACATAAGCATAATATGGCTAATAATATGAGTTAGATTGATAATGATAAGAGTAATAAGTGTAGTAATTGTCGTTCTATCGATCACATAAGCATGATATGGCTAATAATACGAGTTAGATTGATAATAGTAAGAGTAATAAGTATAGTAATTGTCGTTCTATCGATCATATAAGCATAATATGGCTAATAATATGAGTTAGGTTGATAATAATAAGAGTAATAAGTATAGTAATTGTCGTTCTATCGATCATATTTGCATAATATGGTTAATAATATCAGTTAGATTGATAATAGTGAGTGAAATAAGTATAGTAATTGTCGTTCTGTCGATCATATAAGCATAATATGGCTAATAATATGAGTTAGATTGATAATAATCAGAGTAATAAGTGTAGTAATTGTCGTTCTATCGATGATTTAAGCATAATATGGCTAATAATATGAGTTAGATTGATAATAATAAGAGTAATGAGTATAGTAATTGTAGTTCTATCGATCATTTAAGCATAATATGGCTATTAATATGAGATAGATTGATAATAATAAGAGTCATAAGTATAGTAATTGTCGTTCTATAGATCATATTTGCATAATACGGTTAATAATATGAGTTGGATTGATAACAGTGAGTGTAACAAGTATAGTAGTTGTCGTTCTGTCGATCATATAAGCATAATATGGCTAATAATATGAGGTAGATTGATAATAATAAGAGTAATAAGAGTAGTAATTGTCGTTCTATCGATCACATAAGCATAGTATGGCTAATAATATGAGTTAGGTTTATAATAATATGAGAACTAAGTATAGTAATTGTCGTTCTATCGATCACATAAGCATAATATGGCTAATAATATGAGGTAGATTGATAATAATAAGAGTAATAAGAGCAGTAATTGTCGTTCAATCGATCACATAAGCATAGTATGGCTAATAATATAAGTTAGATTGATAATAATAAGAGTAATAAGTATAGTAATTGTCGTTCTATCGACCATTTAAGCATAACATGGCTAATAATATGCGTTAGATTGATAATAATAAGAGTAATAAGTATAGTAATTGTCGTTCTATCGATGATTTAAGCATAATATGGCTAATAATATGAGTTAGATTGATAATAATAAGAGTCATAAGTATAGTAATTGTCGTTCTATCGATCATATTAGCATAATATGGTTAATCATATGAGTTAGATTGATAATAATAAGAGAAATGAGTATAGTAATTGTCGTTCTATCGATCATATAAGCATAATATGGCTAATAATATGAGTTAGATTGATAATAATAAGAGTAATATGTATAGTAATTGTAGTTCTCTCGGTCATTTGAGCATAATATGGCTAATAATATGAGTTAGATTGATAATAATAAGAGTAATAAGTATAGTAATTGTCGTTCTATCGATCATATCTGCATAATATGGTTAATAATATGAGTTAGATTGATAATAGTGAGTGAAATAAGTATAGTAATTGTCGTTCTGTCGATCATATAAGCATAATATAGCTAATAATATGAGTTAGATTGATAATAATCAGAGTAATAAGTATAGTAATTGTCGTTCTATCGATCATATAAGCATAATATGGCTAATAATATGAGTTAGATTGATAATAATAAGAGTAATAAGTATAGTAATTGTCGTTCTATCGACCATTTAAGCATAACATGGCTAATAATATGAGTTAGATTGATAATAATAAGAGTAATAAGTATAGTAATTGTCGTTCTATCGATGATTTAAGCATAATATGGCTAATAATATGAGTTAGATTGATAATAATAAGAGTCATAAGTATAGTAATTGTCGTTCTATCGATCATATTAGCATAATATGGTTAATCATATGAGTTAGATTGATAATAATAAGAGAAATGAGTATAGTAATTGTCGTTCTATCGATCATATAAGCATAATATGGCTAATAATATGAGTTAGATTGATAATGATAAGAGGGTTAAGTATAGTAATTGTCGTTCTATCGATCTTATAAGCATAATATGGCTAATCATATGATTTAGATTGATAATAATATAAGTAATGAGTATAGTAATTGTAGTTCTATCGATCATGTCTGCATAATATGGTTAATAATATGAGTTAGATTGATAATAGTGAGTGTAATAAGTATAGTAATTGTCGTTCTGTCGATCATATAAGCATAATATGGCTAATAATATGAGTTAGATTGATAATAATCAGAGTAATAAGTATAGTAATTGTCGTTCTATCGATGATTTAAGCATAATATGGCTAATAATATGAGTTAGATTGATAATAATAAGAGTAATGAGTATAGTAATTGTAGTTCTATCGATCATTTAAGCATAATATGGCTATTAATATGAGATAGATTGATAATAATAAGAGTAATAAGTATAGTAATTGTCGTTCTATCGACCATTTAAGCATAACATGGCTAATAATATGAGTTAGATTGATAATAATAAGAGTAATAAGTATAGTAATTGTCGTTCTATCGATGATTTAAGCATAATATGGCTAATAATATGAGTTAGATTGATAATAATAAGAGTCATAAGTATAGTAATTGTCGTTCTATCGATCATATTAGCATAATATGGTTAATCATATGAGTTAGATTGATAATAATAAGAGAAATGAGTATAGTAATTGTCGTTCTATCGATCACATAAGCATAGTATGGCTAATAATATGAGTTAGGTTTATAATAATATGAGTACTAAGTATAGTAATTGTCGTTCTATCGATCACATAAGCATAATATGGCTAATAATATGAGGTAGATTGATAATAATAAGAGTAATAAGAGCAGTAATTGTCGTTCTATCGATCACATAAGCATAGTATGGCTAATAATATAAGTTAGGTTGATAATAATATGAGTACTAAGTACAGTAATTGTCGTTCTATCGATCACATAAGCATAATATGGCTAATAATATGAGTTAGATTGATAATGATAAGAGTAATAAGTGTAGTAATTGTCGTTCTATCGATCACATAAGCATGATATGGCTAATAATACGAGTTAGATTGATAATAGTAAGAGTAATAAGTATAGTAATTGTCGTTCTATCGATCATATAAGCATAATATGGCTAATAATATGAGTTAGGTTGATAATAATAAGAGTAATAAGTATAGTAATTGTCGTTCTATCGATCATATTTGCATAATATGGTTAATAATATCAGTTAGATTGATAATAGTGAGTGAAATAAGTATAGTAATTGTCGTTCTGTCGATCATATAAGCATAATATGGCTAATAATATGAGTTAGATTGATAATAATCAGAGTAATAAGTGTAGTAATTGTCGTTCTATCGATGATTTAAGCATAATATGGCTAATAATATGAGTTAGATTGATAATAATAAGAGTAATGAGTATAGTAATTGTAGTTCTATCGATCATTTAAGCATAATATGGCTATTAATATGAGATAGATTGATAATAATAAGAGTCATAAGTATAGTAATTGTCGTTCTATAGATCATATTTGCATAATACGGTTAATAATATGAGTTGGATTGATAACAGTGAGTGTAACAAGTATAGTAGTTGTCGTTCTGTCGATCATATAAGCATAATATGGCTAATAATATGAGGTAGATTGATAATAATAAGAGTAATAAGAGTAGTAATTGTCGTTCTATCGATCACATAAGCATAGTATGGCTAATAATATGAGTTAGGTTTATAATAATATGAGAACTAAGTATAGTAATTGTCGTTCTATCGATCACATAAGCATAATATGGCTAATAATATGAGGTAGATTGATAATAATAAGAGTAATAAGAGCAGTAATTGTCGTTCAATCGATCACATAAGCATAGTATGGCTAATAATATAAGTTAGATTGATAATAATAAGAGTAATGAGTATAGTAATTGTCGTTCTATCGACCATTTAAGCATAACATGGCTAATAATATGCGTTAGATTGATAATAATAAGAGTAATAAGTATAGTAATTGTCGTTCTATCGATGATTTAAGCATAATATGGCTAATAATATGAGTTAGATTGATAATAATAAGAGTCATAAGTATAGTAATTGTCGTTCTATCGATCATATTAGCATAATATGGTTAATCATATGAGTTAGATTGATAATAATAAGAGAAATGAGTATAGTAATTGTCGTTCTATCGATCATATAAGCATAATATGGCTAATAATATGAGTTAGATTGATAATAATAAGAGTAATATGTATAGTAATTGTAGTTCTCTCGGTCATTTGAGCATAATATGGCTAATAATATGAGTTAGATTGATAATAATAAGAGTAATAAGTATAGTAATTGTCGTTCTATCGATCATATCTGCATAATATGGTTAATAATATGGGTTAGATTGATAATAGTGAGTGAAATAAGTATAGTAATTGTCGTTCTGTCGATCATATAAGCATAATATAGCTAATAATATGAGTTAGATTGATAATAATCAGAGTAATAAGTATAGTAATTGTCGTTCTATCGATCATATAAGCATAATATGGCTAATAATATGAGTTAGATTGATAATAATAAGAGTAATAAGTATAGTAATTGTCGTTCTATCGACCATTTAAGCATAACATGGCTAATAATATGAGTTAGATTGATAATAATAAGAGTAATAAGTATAGTAATTGTCGTTCTATCGATGATTTAAGCATAATATGGCTAATAATATGAGTTAGATTGATAATAATAAGAGTCATAAGTATAGTAATTGTCGTTCTATCGATCATATTAGCATAATATGGTTAATCATATGAGTTAGATTGATAATAATAAGAGAAATGAGTATAGTAATTGTCGTTCTATCGATCATATAAGCATAATATGGCTAATAATATGAGTTAGATTGATAATGATAAGAGGGTTAAGTATAGTAATTGTCGTTCTATCGATCATATCTGCATAATATGGTTAATAATATGAGTTATATTGATAACAGTGAGTGAAATAAGTATAGTAATTGTCGTGCTATCGATCATATAAGCATAATATGGCTAATAATATGAGTTAGATTGATAATAATATGAGTAATGAGTATAGTAATTGTAGTTCTATCGATCATATCTGCATAATATTGTTAATAATATGAGTTAGATTCATAATAATAAGAGTAATAAGTATAGTAATTGTAGTTCTACCGGTCATTTAAGCATAATATGGCTAATAATATGAGTTAGATTGATAATAATAAGAGTAATAAGTATAGTAATTGTCGTTCTAGCGATCATATAAGCATAATATGGCTAATAATATGAGTTAGATTGATAACAATAAGAGTAATGATTATAGTAATTGTCGTTCTATCGATCATATAAGCATAATATGGCTAATAATATGAGTTAGATTGATAATAATAAGAGTAATGAGTATAGTAATTGTAGTTCTATCGATCATATCTGCATAATATTGTTAATAATATGAGTTAGATTCATAATAATGAGAGTAATAAGTATAGTAATTGTAGTTCTATCGGTCATATAAGCATAATATGGCTAATAATATGAGTTAGATTGATAATAATAAGAGTAATAAGTATAGTAATTGTCGTTCTATCGATCACATAAGCATAATATGGCTAATAATATGAGTTAGATTGATAATGATAAGAGTAATAAGTATAGTAATTGTCTTTCTATCGACCATATAAGCATAATATGACTAATAATATGAGTTAGATTGATAACAGTGAGTGTAATATGTATAGTAATTATCGTTCTGTCGATCATATCAGCATAATATGGCTAATAATATGAGTTAGATTGATAATAATAAGAGTAATGAGTATAGTAATTGTAGTTCTATCGATCATATCTGCATAATATGGTAAATAATATGAGTCAGATTGATAATAGTGAGTGTAATAAGTACACTAATTGTCGTTCTATCGATCATATAAGCATAATATGGCTAATAATATGAGTTAGATTGATAATAATAGGAGTAATGAGTACAGTAATTGTCGTTCTATCGATCATATAAGCATAATATGGCTAATAATATGAGTTAGATTGATAATTATAAGAGTGTTAAGTATAGTAATTGTCGTTCTAGCGATGATATCTGCATAATATGATTAATAATATGAGTTAGTTTGATAATAGTGAGTGAAATAAGTATAGTAATTGTCGTTCTGCCGATCATATAAGCATAATATGGCTAATAATATGAGTTAGATTGATAATAATAAGAGTAATGAGTACAGTAATTGTCGTTCTATCGATCATATAAGCATAATATGGCTAATAATATGAGTTAGATTGATAATGATAAGAGTGTTAAGTATAGTAATTGTCGTTCTAGCGATCATATAAGCATAATATGGCTAATAATATGAGTTAGATTGATAACAATAAGAGTAATGATTATAGTAATTGTCGTTCTATCGATCATATAAGCATAATATGGCTAATAATATGAGTTAGATTGATAATAATAAGAGTAATGAGTATAGTAATTGTAGTTCTATCGATCATATCTGCATAATATGGTAAATAATATGAGTCAGATTGATAATAGTGAGTGTAATAAGTACACTAATTGTCGTTCTATCGATCATATAAGCATAATATGGCTAATAATATGAGTTAGATTGATAATAATAGGAGTAATGAGTACAGTAATTGTTCTATCGATCATATAAGCATAATATAGCTAATAATATGAGTTAGATTGATAATTATAAGAGTGTTAAGTATAGTAATTGTCGTTCTAGCGATGATATCTGCATAATATGATTAATAATATGAGTTAGTTTGATAATAGTGAGTGAAATAAGTATAGTAATTGTCGTTCTGTCGATCATATAAGCATAATATGGCTAATAATATGAGTTAGATTGATAATAATAAGAGTAATGAGTACAGTAATTGTCGTTCTAACGATCATATAAGCATAATATGGCTAATAATATGAGTTAGATTGATAATGATAAGAGTGTTAAGTATAGTAATTGTCGTTCTAGCGATGATATCTGCATAATATGGTTAATAATATGAGTTAGATTGATAATAGTGAGTGAAATAAGTATAGTAATTGTCGTTCTGTCGATCATATAAGCATAATATGGCTAATAATATGAGTTAGATTGATAATAATAAGAGTAATAAGTATAGTAATTGTCGTTCTATCGATCACATAAGCATAATATGGCTAATAATATGAGTTAGATTGATAATAATAAGAGTAATATGTATAGTAATTGTAGTTCTATCGGTCATTTAAGCATAATATGGCTAATAATATGAGTTAGATTGATAATAATAAGAGCAATAAGTATAGTAATTGTCGTTCTATCGATCATATCTGCATAATATGGTTAATAATATGAGTTAGATTGATAATAGTGAGTGAAATAAGTATAGTAATTGTCGTTCTGTCGATCATATAAGCATAATATGGCTAATAATATGAGTTAGATTGATAATAATCAGAGTAATAAGTATAGTAATTGTCGTTCTATCGATCATATAAGCATAATATGGCTAATAATATGAGTTAGATTGATAATAATAAGAGTAATAAGTATAGTAATTGTCGTTCTATCGACCATTTAAGCATAACATGGCTAATAATATGCGTTAGATTGATAATAATAAGAGTAATAAGTATAGTAATTGTCGTTCTATCGATGATTTAAGCATAATATGGCTAATAATATGAGTTAGATTGATAATAATAAGAGTCATAAGTATAGTAATTGTCGTTCTATCGATCATATTAGCATAATATGGTTAATCATATGAGTTAGATTGATAATAATAAGTGAAACGAGTATAGTAATTGTCGTTCTATCGATCATATAAGCATAATATGGCTAATAATATGAGTTAGATTGATAATAATAAGAGTAATATGTATAGTAATTGTAGTTCTATCGGTCATTTGAGCATAATATGGCTAATAATATGAGTTAGATTGATAATAATAAGAGTTATAAGTATAGTAATTGTCGTTCTATCGATCATATCTGCATAATATGGTTAATAATATGAGTTAGATTGATAATAGTGAGTGAAATAAGTATAGTAATTGTCGTTCTGTCGATCATATAAGCATAATATAGCTAATAATATGAGTTAGATTGATAATAATCAGAGTAATAAGTATAGTAATTGTCGTTCTATCGATCATATAAGCATAATATGGCTAATAATATGAGTTAGATTGATAATAATAAGAGTAATAAGTATAGTAATTGTCGTTCTATCGACCATTTAAGCATAACATGGCTAATAATATGAGTTAGATTGATAATAATAAGAGTAATGATTATAGTAATTGTCGTTCTATCGATCATATAAGCATAATATGGCTAATAATATGAGTTAGATTGATAATAATAAGAGTAATGAGTATAGTAATTGTAGTTCTATCGATCATATCTGCATAATATGGTAAATAATATGAGTCAGATTGATAATAGTGAGTGTAATAAGTACACTAATTGTCGTTCTATCGATCATATACGCATAATATGGCCAATAATATGAGTTAGATTGATAATAATAGGAGTAATGAGTACAGTAATTGTCGTTCTATCGATCATATAAGCATAATATGGCTAATAATATGAGTTAGATTGATAATAATCAGAGTAATAAGTATAGTAATTGTCGTTCTATCGATCATATAAGCATAATATGGCTAATAATATGAGTTAGATTGATAATAATAAGAGTAATAAGTATAGTAATTGTCGTTCTATCGACCATTTAAGCATAACATGGCTAATAATATGCGTTAGATTGATAATAATAAGAGTAATAAGTATAGTAATTGTCGTTCTATCGATGATTTAAGCATAATATGGCTAATAATATGAGTTAGATTGATAATAATAAGAGTCATAAGTATAGTAATTGTAGTTCTATCGATCATTTAAGCATAATATGGCTATTAATATGAGATAGATTGATAATAATAAGAGTCATAAGTATAGTAATTGTCGTTCTATAGATCATATTTGCATAATACGGTTAATAATATGAGTTAGATTGATAACAGTGAGTGTAAGAAGTATAGTAATTGTCTTTCTGTCGATCATATAAGCATAATATGGCTAATAATATGAGGTAGATTGATAATAATAAGAGTAATAAGAGTAGTAATTGTCGTTCTATCGATCACATAAGCAAAGTATGGCTAATAATATAAGTTAGGTTGATAATAATATGAGTACTAAGTACAGTAATTGTCGTTCTATCGATCACAAAAGCATAATATGGCTAATAATATGAGTTAGATTGATAATGATAAGAGTAATAAGTGTAGTAATTGTCGTTCTATCGATCATATAAGCATAATATGGCTAATAATATGAGTTAGATTGATAATAATAGGAGTAATGAGTACAGTAATTGTCGTTCTATCGATCATATAAGCATAATATGGCTAATAATATGAGTTAGATTGATAATGATAAGAGGGTTAAGTATAGTAATTGTCGTTCTATCGATCATATCTGCATAATATGGTTAATAATATGAGTTATATTGATAACAGTGAG
The DNA here is from genome assembly GCF_050947335.1 of Megachile rotundata. Lineage (NCBI taxonomy): Eukaryota > Metazoa > Arthropoda > Insecta > Hymenoptera > Megachilidae > Megachile > Megachile rotundata. Next base: position 24,489 of record NW_027474498.1, read on the forward strand.
TGAAATAAGTATAGTAATTGTCGTGCTATCGATCATATAAGCATAATATGGCTAATAATATGAGTTAGATTGATAATAATATGAGTAATGAGTATAGTAATTGTAGTTCTATCGATCATATCTGCATAATATTGTTAATAATATGAGTTAGTTTCATAATAATAAGAGTAATAAGTATAGTAATTGTAGTTCTATCGGTCATTTAAGCATAATATGGCTAATAATATGAGTTAGATTGATAATAATAAGAGTAATAAGTATAGTAATTGTCGTTCTAGCGATCATATAAGCATAATATGGCTAATAATATGAGTTAGATTGATAACAATAAGAGTAATGATTATAGTAATTGTCGTTCTATCGATCATATAAGCATAATATGGCTAATAATATGAGTTAGATTGATAATAATAAGAGTAATGAGTATAGTAATTGTAGTTCTATCGATCATATCTGCATAATATTGTTAATAATATGAGTTAGATTCATAATAATGAGAGTAATAAGTATAGTAATTGTAGTTCTATCGGTCATATAAGCATAATATGACTAATAATATGAGTTAGATTGATAACAGTGAGTGTAATATGTATAGTAATTATCGTTCTGTCGATCATATCAGCATAATATGGCTAATAATATGAGTTAGATTGATAATAATAAGAGTAATGAGTATAGTAATTGTAGTTCTATCGATCATATCTGCATAATATGGTAAATAATATGAGTCAGATTGATAATAGTGAGTGTAATAAGTACACTAATTGTCGTTCTATCGATCATATAAGCATAATATGGCTAATAATATGAGTTAGATTGATAATAATAGGAGTAATGAGTACAGTAATTGTCGTTCTATCGATCATATAAGCATAATATGGCTAATAATATGAGTTAGATTGATAATGATAAGAGTGTTAAGTATAGTAATTGTCGTTCTAGCGATGATATCTGCATAATATGGTTAATAATATGAGTTAGATTGATAATAGTGAGTGAAATAAGTATAGTAATTGTCGTTCTGTCGATCATATAAGCATAATATGTCTAATAATATGAGTTAGATTGATAATAATAAGAGTAATAAGTATAGTAATTGTCGTTCTATCGATCACATAAGCATAATATGGCTAATAATATGAGTTAGATTGATAATAATAAGAGTAATATGTATAGTAATTGTAGTTCTATCGGTCATTTAAGCATAATATGGCTAATAATATGAGTTAGATTGATAATAATAAGAGTAATAAGTATAGTAATTGTCGTTCTATCGATCATATCTGCATAATATGGTTAATAATATGAGTTAGATTGATAATAGTGAGTGAAATAAGTATAGTAATTGTCGTTCTGTCGATCATATAAGCATAATATGGCTAATAATATGAGTTAGATTGATAATAATCAGAGTAATAAGTATAGTAATTGTCGTTCTATCGATCATATAAGCATAATATGGCTAATAATATGAGTTAGATTGATAATAATAAGAGTAATAAGTATAGTAATTGTCGTTCTATCGACCATTTAAGCATAACATGGCTAATAATATGCGTTAGATTGATAATAATAAGAGTAAGAAGTATAGTAATTGTCGTTCTATCGATGATTTAAGCATAATATGGCTAATAATATGAGTTAGATTGATAATAATAAGAGTCATAAGTATAGTAATTGTCGTTCTATCGATCATATTAGCATAATATGGTTAATCATATGAGTTAGATTGATAATAATAAGAGAAATGAGTATAGTAATTGTCGTTCTATCGATCATATAAGCATAATATGGCTAATAATATGAGTTAGATTGATAATAATAGGAGTAATGAGTACTGTAATTGTCGTTCTATCGATCATATAAGCATAATATGGCTAATAATATGAGTTAGATTGATAATGATAAGAGGGTTAAGTATAGTAATTGTCGTTCTATCGATCATATCTGCATAATATGGTTAATAATATGAGTTAGATTGATAACAGTGAGTGAAATAAGTATAGTAATTGTCGTGCTATCGATCATATAAGCATAATATGGCTAATAATATGAGTTAGATTGATAATAATATGAGTAATGAGTATAGTAATTGTAGTTCTATCGATCATATCTGCATAATATTGTTAATAATATGAGTTAGATTCATAATAATAAGAGTAATAAGTATAGTAATTGTAGTTCTATCGGTCATTTAAGCATAATATGGCTAATAATATGAGTTGGATTGATAATAATAAGAGTAATAAGTATAGGAATTGTCGTTCTATCGATCATATAAGCATAATATGGCTAATAATATGAGTTAGATTGATAACAATAAGAGTAATGATTATAGTAATTGTCGTTCTATCGATCATATAAGCATAATATGGCTAATAATATGAGTTAGATTGATAATAATAAGAGTAATGAGTACAGTAATTGTAGTTCTATCGATCATATCTGCATAATATTGTTAATAATATGAGTTAGATTCATAATAAGGAGAGTAATAAGTATAGTAATTGTAGTTCTATCGGTCATGTAAGCATAATATGGCTAATAATATGAGTTAGATTGATAATAATAAGAGTAATAAGTATAGTAATTGTCGTTCTATCGATCACATAAGCATAATATGGCTAATAATATGAGTTAGATTGATAATGATAAGAGTAATAAGTATAGAAATTGTCGTTCTATCGACCATATAAGCATAATATGGTAAATAATATGAGTCAGATTGATAATAGTGAGTGTAATAAGTACACTAATTGTCGTTCTATCGATCATATAAGCATAATATGGCTAATAATATGAGTTAGGTTGATAATAATAGGAGTAATGAGTACAGTAATTGTCGTTCTATCGATCATATAAGCATAATATGGCTAATAATATGAGTTAGATTGATAATTATAAGAGTGTTAAGTATAGTAATTGTCGTTCTAGCGATGATATCTGCATAATATGATTAATAATATGAGTTAGTTTGATAATAGTGAGTGAAATAAGTATAGTAATTGTCGTTCTGTCGATCATATAAGCATAATATGGCTAATAATATGAGTTAGATTGATAATAATAAGAGTAATGAGTACAGTAATTGTCGTTCTATCGATCATATAAGCATAATATGGCTAATAATATGAGTTAGATTGATAATGATAAGAGTGTTAAGTATAGTAATTGTCGTTCTAGCGATGATATCTGCATAATATGGTTAATAATATGAGTTAGATTGATAATAGTGAGTGAAATAAGTATAGTAATTGTCGTTCTGTCGATCATATAAGCATAATATGTCTAATAATATGAGTTAGATTGATAATAATAAGAGTAATAAGTATAGTAATTGTCGTTCTATCGATCACATAAGCATAATATGGCTAATAATATGAGTTAGATTGATAATAATAAGAGTAATATGTATAGTAATTGTAGTTCTATCGGTCATTTAAGCATAATATGGCTAATAATATGAGTTAGATTGATAATAATAAGAGTAATAGGTATAGTAATTGTCGTTCTATCGATCATATCTGCATAATATGGTTAATAATATGAGTTAGATTGATAATAGTGAGTGAAATAAGTATAGTAATTGTCGTTCTGTCGATCATATAAGCATAATATGGCTAATAATATGAGTTAGATTGATAATAATCAGAGTAATAAGTATAGTAATTGTCGTTCTATCGATCATATAAGCATAATATGGCTAATAATATGAGTTAGATTGTTAATGATAAGAGTGTTAAGTATAGTAATTGTCGTTCTAGCGATGATATCTGCATAATATGGTTAATAATATGAGTTAGATTGATAATAGTGAGTGAAATAAGTATAGTAATTGTCGTTCTGTCGATTATATAAGCATAATATGTCTAATAATATGAGTTAGATTGATAATAATAGGAGTAATGAGTACAGTAATTGTCGTTCTATCGATCATATAATCATAATATGGCTAATAATATGAGTTAGATTGATAATGATAAGAGGGTTAAGTATAGTAATGGTCGTTCTATCGATCATATCTGCATAATATGGTTAATAATATGAGTTAGATTGATAACAGTGAGTGAAATAAGTATAGTAATTGTCGTTCTGTCGATCATATAAGCATAATATGGCTAATAATATGAGTTAGATTGATAATAATCAGAGTAATAAGTATAGTAATTGTCGTTCTATCGATCATATAAGCATAATATGGCTAATAATATGAGTTAGATTGATAATAATAAGAGTAATAAGTATAGTAATTGTCGTTCTATCGACCATTTAAGCATAACATGGCTAATAATATGAGTTAGATTGATAATAATAAGAGTAATAAGTATAGTAATTGTCGTTCTATCGATGATTTAAGCATAATATGGCTAATAATATGAGTTAGATTGATAATAATAAGAGTCATAAGTATAGTAATTGTCGTTCTATCGATCATATTAGCATAATATGGTTAATCATATGAGTTATATTGATAATAATAAGAGAAATGAGTATAGTAATTGTCGTTCTATCGATCATATAAGCATAATATGGCTAATAATATGAGTTAGATTGATAATAATAGGAGTAATGAGTACAGTAATTGTCGTTCTATCGATCATATAAGCATAATATGGCTAATAATATGAGTTAGATTGATAATGATAAGAGGGTTAAGTATAGTAATTGTCGTTCTATCGATCATATCTGCATAATATGGTTAATAATATGAGTTAGATTGATAACAGTGAGTGAAATAAGTATAGTAATTGTCGTGCTATCGATCATATAAGCATAATATGGCTAATAATATGCGTTAGATTGATAATAATATGAGTAATGAGTATAGTAATTGTAGTTCTATCGATCATATCTGCATAATATTGTTAATAATATGAGTTAGATTCATAATAATAAGAGTAATAAGTATAGTAATTGTAGTTCTATCGGTCATTTAAGCATAATATGGCTAATAATATGAGTTAGATTGATAATAATAAGAGTAATAAGTATAGTAATTGTCGTTCTATCGATCATATAAGCATAATATGGCTAATAATATGAGTTAGATTGATAACAATAAGAGTAATGATTATAGTAATTGTCGTTCTATCGATCATATAAGCATAATATGGCTAATAATATGAGTTAGATAGATAATAATAAGAGTAAAGAGTATAGTAATTGTAGTTCTATCGATCATATCTGCATAATATTGTTAATAATATGAGTTAGATTCATAATAATGAGAGTAATAAGTATAGTAATTGTAGTTCTATCGGTCATATAAGCATAATATGGCTAATAATATGAGTTAGATTGATAATAATAAGAGTAATAAGTATAGTAATTGTCGTTCTATCGATCACATAAGCATAATATGGCTAATAATATGAGTTAGATTGATAATGATAAGAGTAATAAGTATAGTAATTGTCGTTCTATCGACCATATAAGCATAATATGACTAATAATATGAGTTAGATTGATAACAGTGAGTGTAATATGTATAGTAATTATCGTTCTGTCGATCATATCAGCATAATATGGCTAATAATATGAGTTAGATTGATAATAATAAGAGTAATGAGTATAGTAATTGTAGTTCTATCGATCATATCTGCATAATATGGTAAATAATATGAGTTAGATTGATAATAGTGAGTGAAATAAGTATAGTAATTGTCGTTCTGTCGATCATATAAGCATAATATGGCTAATAATATGAGTTAGATTGATAATAATAAGAGTAATAAGTATAGTAATTGTCGTTCTGTCGATCATATAAGCATAATATGGCTAATAATATGAGTTAGATTGATAATAATCAGAGTAATAAGTATAGTAATTGTCGTTCTATCGATGATTTAAGCATAATATGGCTAATAATATGAGTTAGATTGATAATGATAAGAGTGTTAAGTATAGTAATTGTCGTTCTAGCGATGATATCTGCATAATATGGTTAATAATATGAGTTAGATTGATAATAGTGAGTGAAATAAGTATAGTAATTGTCGTTCTGTCGATCATATAAGCATAATATGGCTAATAATATGAGTTAGATTGATAATAATAAGAGTAATGAGTACAGTAATTGTCGTTCTATCGATCTTATAAGCATAATATGGCTAATCATATGATTTAGATTGATAATAATATAAGTAATGAGTATAGTAATTGTAGTTCTATCGATCATATCTGCATAATATGGTTAATAATATGAGTTAGATTGATAATAGTGAGTGAAATAAGTATAGTAATTGTCGTTCTGTCGATCATATAAGCATAATATGGCTAATAATATGAGTTAGATTGATAATAATCAGAGTAATAAGTATAGTAATTGTCGTTCGATCGATGATTTAAGCATAATATGGCTAATAATATGAGTTAGATTGATAATAATAAGAGTAATGAGTATAGTAATTGTAGCTCTATCGATCATTTAAGCATAATATGGCTATTAATATGAGATAGATTGATAATAATAAGAGTCATAAGTATAGTAATTGTCGTTCTATAGATCATATTTGCATAATACGGTTAATAATATGAGTTAGATTGATAACAGTGAGTGTAAGAAGTATAGTAATTGTCGTTCTGTCGATCATATAAGCATAATATGGCTAATAATATGAGGTAGATTGATAATAATAAGAGTAATAAGAGTAGTAATTGTCGTTCTATCGATCACATAAGCATAGTATGGCTAATAATATGAGTTAGGTTTATAATAATATGAGTACTAAGTATAGTAATTGTCGTTCTATCGATCACATAAGCATAATATGGCTAATAATATGAGGTAGATTGATAATAATAAGAGTAATAAGAGCAGTAATTGTCGTTCTATCGATCACATAAGCATAGTATGGCTAATAATATAAGTTAGGTTGATAATAATATGAGTACTAAGTACAGTAATTGTCGTTCTATCGATCACATAAGCATAATATGGCTAATAATATGAGTTAGATTGATAATGATAAGAGTAATAAGTGTAGTAATTGTCGTTCTATCGATCACATAAGCATGATATGGCTAATAATACGAGTTAGATTGATAATAGTAAGAGTAATAAGTATAGTAATTGTCGTTCTATCGATCATATAAGCATAATATGGCTAATAATATGAGTTAGGTTGATAATAATAAGAGTAATAAGTATAGTAATTGTCGTTCTATCGATCATATTTGCATAATATGGTTAATAATATCAGTTAGATTGATAATAGTGAGTGAAATAAGTATAGTAATTGTCGTTCTGTCGATCATATAAGCATAATATGGCTAATAATATGAGTTAGATTGATAATAATCAGAGTAATAAGTGTAGTAATTGTCGTTCTATCGATGATTTAAGCATAATATGGCTAATAATATGAGTTAGATTGATAATAATAAGAGTAATGAGTATAGTAATTGTAGTTCTATCGATCATTTAAGCATAATATGGCTATTAATATGAGATAGATTGATAATAATAAGAGTCATAAGTATAGTAATTGTCGTTCTATAGATCATATTTGCATAATACGGTTAATAATATGAGTTAGATTGATAACAGTGAGTGTAACAAGTATAGTAGTTGTCGTTCTGTCGATCATATAAGCATAATATGGCTAATAATATGAGGTAGATTGATAATAATAAGAGTAATAAGAGTAGTAATTGTCGTTCTATCGATCACATAAGCATAGTATGGCTAATAATATGAGTTAGGTTTATAATAATATGAGAACTAAGTATAGTAATTGTCGTTCTATCGATCACATAAGCATAATATGGCTAATAATATGAGGTAGATTGATAATAATAAGAGTAATAAGAGCAGTAATTGTCGTTCAATCGATCACATAAGCATAGTATGGCTAATAATATAAGTTAGGTTGATAATAATATGAGTACTAAGTACAGTAATTGTCGTTCTATCGATCACATAAGCATAATATGGCTAATAATATGAGATAGATTGATAATGATAAGAGTAATAAGTGTAGTAATTGTCGTTCTATCGATCACATAAGCATGATATGGCTAATAATACGAGTTAGATTGATAATAGTAAGAGTAATAAGTATAGTAATTGTCGTTCTATCGATCATATAAGCATAATATGGCTAATAATATGAGTTAGATTAATAATAATAAGACTAATATGTATAGTAATTGTAGTTCTATCGGTCATTTAAGCATAATATGGCTAATAATATGAGTTAGATTGATAATAATAAGAGTAATAAGTATAGTAATTGTCGTTCTATCGATCATATAAGCATAATATGGCTAATAATATGAGTTAGATTGATAATAATAAGAGTAATGACTATAGTAATTGTCGTTCTATCGATCATATAAGCATAATATGGCTAATAATATGAGTTAGATTGATAATAATAGGAGTAATAAGTACAGTAATTGTCGTTCTATCGATCATATAAGCATAATATGGCTAATAATATGAGTTAGATTGATAATAATACGAGTAATGAGTATAGTAATTGTAGTTCTATCGATCATATCTGCATAATATGGTTAATAATATGAGTTAGATTGATAACAGTGAGTGAAATAAGTATAGTAATTGTCGTGCTATCGATCATATAAGCATAATATGGCTAATAATATGAGTTAGATTGATAATAATATGAGTAATGAGTATAGTAATTGTAGTTCTATCGATCATATCTGCATAATATTGTTAATAATATGAGTTAGATTCATAATAATAAGAGTAATAAGTATAGTAATTGTAGTTCTATCGGTCATTTAAGCATAATATGGCTAATAATATGAGTTGGATTGATAATAATAAGAGTAATAAGTATAGGAATTGTCGTTCTATCGATCATATAAGCATAATATGGCTAATAATATGAGTTAGATTGATAACAATAAGAGTAATGATTATAGTAATTGTCGTTCTATCGATCATATAAGCATAATATGGCTAATAATATGAGTTAGATTGATAATAATAAGAGTAATGAGTACAGTAATTGTAGTTCTATCGATCATATCTGCATAATATTGTTAATAATATGAGTTAGATTCATAATAAGGAGAGTAATAAGTATAGTAATTGTAGTTCTATCGGTCATGTAAGCATAATATGGCTAATAATATGAGTTAGATTGATAATAATAAGAGTAATAAGTATAGTAATTGTCGTTCTATCGATCACATAAGCATAATATGGCTAATAATATGAGTTAGATTGATAATGATAAGAGTAATAAGTATAGAAATTGTCGTTCTATCGACCATATAAGCATAATATGACTAATAATATGAGTTAGATTGATAACAGTGAGTGTAATATGTATAGTAATTACCGTTCTGTCGATCATATCAGCATAATATGGCTAATAATATGAGTTAGATTGATATAATAAGAGTAATGAGTATAGTAATTGTAGTTCTATCGATCATATCTGCATAATATGGTAAATAATATGAGTCAGATTGATAATAGTGAGTGTAATAAGTACACTAATTGTCGTTCTATCGATCATATAAGCATAATATGGCTAATAATATGAGTTAGGTTGATAATAATAGGAGTAATGAGTACAGTAATTGTCGTTCTATCGATCATATAAGCATAATATGGCTAATAATATGAGTTAGATTGATAATTATAAGAGTGTTAAGTATAGTAATTGTCGTTCTAGCGATGATATCTGCATAATATGATTAATAATATGAGTTAGTTTGATAATAGTGAGTGAAATAAGTATAGTAATTGTCGTTCTGTCGATCATATAAGCATAATATGGCTAATAATATGAGTTAGATTGATAATAATAAGAGTAATGAGTACAGTAATTGTCGTTCTATCGATCATATAAGCATAATATGGCTAATAATATGAGTTAGATTGATAATGATAAGAGTGTTAAGTATAGTAATTGTCGTTCTAGCGATGATATCTGCATAATATGGTTAATAATATGAGTTAGATTGATAATAGTGAGTGAAATAAGTATAGTAATTGTCGTTCTGTCGATCATATAAGCATAATATGTCTAATAATATGAGTTAGATTGATAATAATAAGAGTAATAAGTATAGTAATTGTCGTTCTATCGATCACATAAGCATAATATGGCTAATAATATGAGTTAGATTGATAATAATAAGAGTAATATGTATAGTAATTGTAGTTCTATCGGTCATTTAAGCATAATATGGCTAATAATATGAGTTAGATTGATAATAATAAGAGTAATAGGTATAGTAATTGTCGTTCTATCGATCATATCTGCATAATATGGTTAATAATATGAGTTAGATTGATAATAGTGAGTGAAATAAGTATAGTAATTGTCGTTCTGTCGATCATATAAGCATAATATGGCTAATAATATGAGTTAGATTGATAATAATCAGAGTAATAAGTATAGTAATTGTCGTTCTATCGATCATATAAGCATAATATGGCTAATAATATGAGTTAGATTGTTAATGATAAGAGTGTTAAGTATAGTAATTGTCGTTCTAGCGATGATATCTGCATAATATGGTTAATAATATGAGTTAGATTGATAATAGTGAGTGAAATAAGTATAGTAATTGTCGTTCTGTCGATTATATAAGCATAATATGTCTAATAATATGAGTTAGATTGATAATAATAGGAGTAATGAGTACAGTAATTGTCGTTCTATCGATCATATAATCATAATATGGCTAATAATATGAGTTAGATTGATAATGATAAGAGGGTTAAGTATAGTAATGGTCGTTCTATCGATCATATCTGCATAATATGGTTAATAATATGAGTTAGATTGATAACAGTGAGTGAAATAAGTATAGTAATTGTCGTTCTGTCGATCATATAAGCATAATATGGCTAATAATATGAGTTAGATTGATAATAATCAGAGTAATAAGTATAGTAATTGTCGTTCTATCGATCATATAAGCATAATATGGCTAATAATATGAGTTAGATTGATAATAATAAGATTAATAAGTATAGTAATTGTCGTTCTATCGACCATTTAAGCATAACATGGCTAATAATATGAGTTAGATTGATAATAATAAGAGTAATAAGTATAGTAATTGTCGTTCTATCGATGATTTAAGCATAATATGGCTAATAATATGAGTTAGATTGATAATAATAAGAGTCATAAGTATAGTAATTGTCGTTCTATCGATCATATTAGCATAATATGGTTAATCATATGAGTTATATTGATAATAATAAGAGAAATGAGTATAGTAATTGTCGTTCTATCGATCATATAAGCATAATATGGCTAATAATATGAGTTAGATTGATAATAATAGGAGTAATGAGTACAGTAATTGTCGTTCTATCGATCATATAAGCATAATATGGCTAATAATATGAGTTAGATTGATAATGATAAGAGGGTTAAGTATAGTAATTGTCGTTCTATCGATCATATCTGCATAATATGGTTAATAATATGAGTTAGATTGATAACAGTGAGTGAAATAAGTATAGTAATTGTCGTGCTATCGATCATATAAGCATAATATGGCTAATAATATGCGTTAGATTGATAATAATATGAGTAATGAGTATAGTAATTGTAGTTCTATCGATCATATCTGCATAATATTGTTAATAATATGAGTTAGATTCATAATAATAAGAGTAATAAGTATAGTAATTGTAGTTCTATCGGTCATTTAAGCATAATATGGCTAATAATATGAGTTAGATTGATAATAATAAGAGTAATAAGTATAGTAATTGTCGTTCTATCGATCATATAAGCATAATATGGCTAATAATATGAGTTAGATTGATAACAATAAGAGTAATGATTATAGTAATTGTCGTTCTATCGATCATATAAGCATAATATGGCTAATAATATGAGTTAGATAGATAATAATAAGAGTAAAGAGTATAGTAATTGTAGTTCTATCGATCATATCTGCATAATATTGTTAATAATATGAGTTAGATTCATAATAATGAGAGTAATAAGTATAGTAATTGTAGTTCTATCGGTCATATAAGCATAATATGGCTAATAATATGAGTTAGATTGATAATAATAAGAGTAATAAGTATAGTAATTGTCGTTCTATCGATCACATAAGCATAATATGGCTAATAATATGAGTTAGATTGATAATGATAAGAGTAATAAGTATAGTAATTGTCGTTCTATCGACCATATAAGCATAATATGACTAATAATATGAGTTAGATTGATAACAGTGAGTGTAATATGTATAGTAATTATCGTTCTGTCGATCATATCAGCATAATATGGCTAATAATATGAGTTAGATTGATAATAATAAGAGTAATGAGTATAGTAATTGTAGTTCTATCGATCATATCTGCATAATATGGTAAATAATATGAGTTAGATTGATAATAGTGAGTGAAATAAGTATAGTAATTGTCGTTCTGTCGATCATATAAGCATAATATGGCTAATAATATGAGTTAGATTGATAATAATAAGAGTAATAAGTATAGTAATTGTCGTTCTGTCGATCATATAAGCATAATATGGCTAATAATATGAGTTAGATTGATAATAATCAGAGTAATAAGTATAGTAATTGTCGTTCTATCGATGATTTAAGCATAATATGGCTAATAATATGAGTTAGATTGATAATGATAAGAGTAATAGGTATAGTAATTGTCGTTCTATCGATCATATCTGCATAATATGGTTAATAATATGAGTTAGATTGATAATAGTGAGTGAAATAAGTATAGTAATTGTCGTTCTGTCGATCATATAAGCATAATATGGCTAATAATATGAGTTAGATTGATAATAATCAGAGTAATAAGTATAGTAATTGTCGTTCTATCGATCATATAAGCATAATATGGCTAATAATATGAGTTAGATTGTTAATGATAAGAGTGTTAAGTATAGTAATTGTCGTTCTAGCGATGATATCTGCATAATATGGTTAATAATATGAGTTAGATTGATAATAGTGAGTGAAATAAGTATAGTAATTGTCGTTCTGTCGATTATATAAGCATAATATGTCTAATAATATGAGTTAGATTGATAATAATAGGAGTAATGAGTACAGTAATTGTCGTTCTATCGATCATATAATCATAATATGGCTAATAATATGAGTTAGATTGATAATGATAAGAGGGTTAAGTATAGTAATGGTCGTTCTATCGATCATATCTGCATAATATGGTTAATAATATGAGTTAGATTGATAACAGTGAGTGAAATAAGTATAGTAATTGTCGTTCTGTCGATCATATAAGCATAATATGGCTAATAATATGAGTTAGATTGATAATAATCAGAGTAATAAGTATAGTAATTGTCGTTCTATCGATCATATAAGCATAATATGGCTAATAATATGAGTTAGATTGATAATAATAAGATTAATAAGTATAGTAATTGTCGTTCTATCGACCATTTAAGCATAACATGGCTAATAATATGAGTTAGATTGATAATAATAAGAGTAATAAGTATAGTAATTGTCGTTCTATCGATGATTTAAGCATAATATGGCTAATAATATGAGTTAGATTGATAATAATAAGAGTCATAAGTATAGTAATTGTCGTTCTATCGATCATATTAGCATAATATGGTTAATCATATGAGTTATATTGATAATAATAAGAGAAATGAGTATAGTAATTGTCGTTCTATCGATCATATAAGCATAATATGGCTAATAATATGAGTTAGATTGATAATAATAGGAGTAATGAGTACAGTAATTGTCGTTCTATCGATCATATAAGCATAATATGGCTAATAATATGAGTTAGATTGATAATGATAAGAGGGTTAAGTATAGTAATTGTCGTTCTATCGATCATATCTGCATAATATGGTTAATAATATGAGTTAGATTGATAACAGTGAGTGAAATAAGTATAGTAATTGTCGTGCTATCGATCATATAAGCATAATATGGCTAATAATATGCGTTAGATTGATAATAATATGAGTAATGAGTATAGTAATTGTAGTTCTATCGATCATATCTGCATAATATTGTTAATAATATGAGTTAGATTCATAATAATAAGAGTAATAAGTATAGTAATTGTAGTTCTATCGGTCATTTAAGCATAATATGGCTAATAATATGAGTTAGATTGATAATAATAAGAGTAATAAGTATAGTAATTGTCGTTCTATCGATCATATAAGCATAATATGGCTAATAATATGAGTTAGATTGATAACAATAAGAGTAATGATTATAGTAATTGTCGTTCTATCGATCATATAAGCATAATATGGCTAATAATATGAGTTAGATAGATAATAATAAGAGTAAAGAGTATAGTAATTGTAGTTCTATCGATCATATCTGCATAATATTGTTAATAATATGAGTTAGATTCATAATAATGAGAGTAATAAGTATAGTAATTGTTTTTCTATCGGTCATATAAGCATAATATGGCTAATAATATGAGTTAGATTGATAATAATAAGAGTAATAAGTATAGTAATTGTCGTTCTATCGATCACATAAGCATAATATGGCTAATAATATGAGTTAGATTGATAATGATAAGAGTAATAAGTATAGTA
>NW_027474499.1:0-39018 GCF_050947335.1 Megachile rotundata
TCGTTCTATCGGTATTATAAGCATAATATGGCTAATAATATGAGTTAGATTGATAATAATACGAGTAATAAGTATAGTAATTGTCGTTCTATGGATCATTTAAGCATAATATGGCTTATAATATGAGTTAGGTTGATAATAATAAGAGTAATAAGTATAGTGATTGTCGTTCTATCGATCAAATTTGCATAATATGGTTAATAATATGAGTTAGATTGATAACAGTGAGTGTAATAAATATAGTAGTTGTCGCTCTGTCGATCATATAAGCATAATATGGCTAATAATATGAGTTAGGCTGATAATAATAAGAGTAATGGGTATAGTAAATGTCGTGCTATCGATCATATCTGCATAATATGGTTAATAATATGAGTTAGATTGATAATAGTAAGAGTAATGTGTATAGTAATTGTCGTTCTATCGATCATATAAGCATAATATGGCTAATAATATGAGTAATATTTATAATAATAAGAGTAATAAGTATAGTAATTGTCGTTCTATCGATATTATAAGCATAATATGGCTAATAATATGAGTTAGATTGATTATAATAAGAGTACTAAGTGTAGTAAATGTCGTGCTATCGATCATATCTGCATAATATGGTTAATAATATGAGTTAGATTGATAATAGTAAGAGTAATGTGTATAGCAATTGTCGTTCTATCGATCATATAAGCATAATATGGCTAATAATATGAGTTATATTTATAATAATAAGAGTAATAAGAATAGTAATTGTCGTTCTATCGATCATATAAGCATAATATGGTTAATAATATGAGTTAGATTGATAATAGTAAGAGTAATAAGTATAGTAATTGTCATTCTATCGATCATATAAGCGTAATATGGCTAACAATATGAGTTAGATTGATAATAATAACAGTAATAAGTATAGTAATTGTCGGTCTATCGATAATATAAGCATAATATGGCTAATAATATGAGTTAGATTAATAATACTAGGAGTAGTGAGTATAGTAATTCTCGTTCTATCGATCATATAAGCATAATATGGCTAATAATATGAGTTAGATTGATAACAATAAGAGTAATAAGTATAGTAATTGTCGTTCTAACGATCATATAAGCATAATATGGCTAATAGTATGAGTTAGATTGATAATAATAAGAGTAATATGTATAGTAATTGTCGTTCCATCTATCATTTAAGCATAATATGGCTAATAATATGAGTTAGATTGATAACAATAAGAGTAATAAGTATAGTAATTGTCGTTCTATCGATCATATAAGCATAATATGGCTAATAGTATGAGTTAGATTGATAATAATAAGAGTAATAAGTATAGTAATTCTCGTTCCATCGATCATTTAAGCATAATATGGCTAATAATACGAGTTAGATTGATAATAATAAGAATAATAAGTATTGTAATTGTCGTTCTATCGATCATATAAGCATAATATGGCTAATAATATGAGTTAGGTTGATAATAATAAGAGTAATAGGTATAGTAATTGTCGTTCTATCGATTATATAAGCATAATATGGCTAATAATATAACTTAGATTGATAATAGCAAGTGTAATAAGTATAGTAATTATCGTTCTATCGATCATTTAAGCATAATATGGCTAATAATATGAGTTAGGTTGATAATAATAAGAGTAATAGGTATAGTAAATGTCGCGCTATCGATCATATCTGCATAATATGGTTAATAATATGAGTTAGATTGATAATTGTGAGTGTAATAAGTATAGTAATTGTCGTTCTATCGATCATATAAGCATAATATGGCTAATAATATGTGATAGATTGATAATAATAAGAGTAATAAGTATAGCAATTATCGTTCTATCGATCATTTAAGCATAATATGGCTAATAATACGAGTTACATTGATAATAATAAGAATAATAAGTATAGTAATCGTCGTTCTATCGATCATATAAGCATAATATGGCTAATAATATGAGTTAGGTTGATAATAATAAGAGTAATGAGTATAGTTATTGTCGTTCTATCGATAATATAAGCATAATATGGCTAATAATATGAGTTAGATCGATAATACTAAGAGTAGTGAGTATAGTAATTCTCATTCTATCGATCATATAAGCATAATATGGCTAATAATATGAGTTAGATTGATAATAATAAGAGTAATGAGTATAGTAATTGTAGTTCTATCGATCATTTAAGCATAATATGGCTAATAATATGAGTTAGATTGATAATAATAACAGTAATAAGTATAGTAATTGTCGTTCTATCGGTATTATAAGCATAATATGGCTAATAATATGAGTTAGATTGATAATAATACGAGTACTAAGTATAGTAATTGTCGTTCTATCGATCATTTAAGCATAATATGGCTAATAATATGAGTTAGGTTGATAATAATAAGAGTAATAAGTATAGTGATTATCGTTCTATCGATCAAATTTGCATAATATGGTTAATAATATGAGTTAGATTGATAATAGCAAGTGTAATAAGTATAGTAAATGTCGTGCTATCGATCATATCTGCATAATATGGTTAATAATATGAGTTAGATTGATAATAGTAAGAGTAATGTGTATAGTAATTGTCGTTCTATCGATCATATAAGCATAATATGGCTAATAATATGGGTTATATTTATAATAATAAGAGTAATAAGTATAGTAATTGTCGTTCTATCGATATTATAAGCATAATATGGCTAATAATATGAGTTAGATTGATAATAATAAGAGTAGTAAGTGTAGTAAATGTCGTGCTATCGATCATATCTGCATAATATGGTTAATAATATGAGTTAGATTGATAATAGTAAGAGTAATGTGTATAGCAATTGTCGTTTTATCGATCATATAAGCATAATATGGCTAATAATATGAGTTATATTTATAATAATAAGAGTAATAAGTATAGTAATTGTCGTTCTATCGATCATATAAGCATAATATGGTTAATAATATGAGTTAGATTGATAATAGTAAGAGTAATAAGTATAGTAATTGTCATTCTATCGATCATATAAGCGTAATATGGCTAACAATATGAGTTAGATTGATAATAATAACAGTAATAAGTATAGTAATTGTCGGTCTATCGATAATGTAAGCATAATATGGCTAATAATATGAGTTAGATTAATAATACTAGGAGTAGTGAGTATAGTAATTCTCGTTCTATCGATCATATAAGCATAATATGGCTAATAATATGAGTTAGATTGATAACAATAAGAGTAATAAGTATAGTAATTGTCGTTCTATCGATCATATAAGCATAATATGGCTAATAGTATGAGTTAGATTGATAATAATAAGAGTAATAAGTATAGTAATTGTCGTTCCATCGATCATTTAAGCATAATATGGCTAATAATACGAGTTAGATTGATAATAATAAGAATAATAAGTATTGTAATTGTCGTTCTATCGATCATATAAGCATAATATGGCTAATAATATGAGTTAGGTTGATAATAATAAGAGTAATAGGTATAGTAATTGTCGTTCTATCGATTATATAAGCATAATATGGCTAATAATATAACTTAGATTGATAATAGCAAGTGTAATAAGTATAGTAATTATCGTTCTATCGATAATTTAAGCATAATATGGCTAATAATATGAGTTAGGTTGATAATAATAAGAGTAATAGGTATAGTAAATGTCGCGCTATCGATCATATCTGCATAATATGGTTAATAATATGAGTTAGATTGATAATAGTGAGTGTAATAAGTATAGTAATTGTCGTTCTATCGATCATATAAGCATAATATGGATAATAATATGAGTTAGATTGATAATAATAAGAGTAATAAGTATAGTAATTATCGTCCTATCGATCATTTAAGCATAATATGGCTAATAATATAAGTTAGATTGATAACAATAACAGTAATAAGTCTAGTAATTGTCGTTCTATCGATAATATAAGCATGATATGGCTAATAATATGAGTTAGATTGATAATACTAAGAGTAGTGAGTATAGTAATTGTAGTTCTATCGATCATTTAAGCATAATATGGCTTATAATATGAGTTAGATTGATAATAATAACAGTAATAAGTATAGTAATTGTCGTTCTATCGATAATATAAGCATAATATGGCTAATAATATGAGTTAGATTGATAATACTAAGAGTAGTGAGTATAGTAATTCTCATTCTATCGATCATATAAGCATAATATGGCTAATAATATGAGTTAGATTGATAATAATAAGAGTAATGAGTATAGTAATTGTAGTTCTATCGATCATTTAAGCATAATATGGCTAATAATATGAGTTAGATTGATAATAATAACAGTAATAAGTATAGTAATTGTCGTTCTATCGGTATTATAAGCATAATATGGCTAATAATATGAGTTAGATTGATAATAATACGAGTAATAAGTATAGTAATTGTCGTTCTATCGATCATTTAAGCATAATATGGCTAATAATATGAGTTAGGTTGATAATAATAAGAGTAATAAGTATAGTGATTATCGTTCTATCGATCAAATTTGCATAATATGGTTAATAATATGAGTTGGATTGATAATAGCAAGTGTAATAAGTATAGTAAATGTCGTGCTATCGATCATATCTGCATAATATGGTTAATAATATGAGTTAGATTGATAATAGTAAGAGTAATGTGTATAGTAATTGTCGTTCTATCGATCATATAAGCATAATATGGCTAATAATATGAGTTATATTTATAATAATAAGAGTAATAAGTATAGTAATTGTCGTTCTATCGATATTATAAGCATAATATGGCTAATAATATGAGTTAGATTGATAATAATAAGAGTAGTAAGTGTAGTAAATGTCGTGCTATCGATCATATCTGCATAATATGGTTAATAATATGAGTTAGATTGATAATAGTAAGAGTAATGTGTATAGCAATTGTCGTTTTATCGATCATATAAGCATAATATGGCTAATAATATGAGTTATATTTATAATAATAAGAGTAATAAGTATAGTAATTGTCGTTCTATCGATCATATAAGCATAATATGGTTAATAATATGAGTTAGATTGATAATAGTAAGAGTAATAAGTATAGTAATTGTCATTCTATCGATCATATAAGCGTAATATGGCTAACAATATGAGTTAGATTGATAATAATAACAGTAATAAGTATAGTAATTGTCGGTCTATCGATAATGTAAGCATAATATGGCTAATAATATGAGTTAGATTAATAATACTAGGAGTAGTGAGTATAGTAATTCTCGTTCTATCGATCATATAAGCATAATATGGCTTATAATATGAGTTAGATTGATAATAATAACAGTAATAAGTATAGTAATTGTCGTTCTATCGATAATATAAGCATAATATGGCTAATAATATGAGTTAGATTGATAATACTAAGAGTAGTGAGTATAGTAATTCTCGTTCTATCGATCATAGAAGCATAATATGGCTAATAATATGAGTTAGATTGATAATAATAAGAGTAATAAGTATAGTAATTGTCGTTCTATCGATCATTGAAGCATTATATGGCTAATAATATGAGTTAGATTGATAATAAGAGTAATGAGTATAGTAATTGTAGTTCTATCGATCATATCTACATAATATGGTTGATAATATGAGTTAGATTGATAATAATAAGAGTAATAAGTATAGTAATTGTCGTTCTATCGATCATTTAAGCATAATATGGCTAATAATACGAGTTAGATTGATAATAATAAGAATAATAAGTATAGTAATTGTCGTTCTATCGATCATATAAGAATAATATGGCTAATAATATGAGTTAGGTTGATAATAATAAGAGTAATAGGTATAGTAATTGTCGTTCTATCGATTATATAAGCATAATATGGCTAATAATATAACTTAGATTGATAATAGCAAGTGTAATAAGTATAGTAATTATCGATCTATCGATCATTTAAGCATAATATGGCTAATAATATGAGTTAGGTTGATAATAATAAGAGTAATAAGTATAGTGATTGTCGTTCTATCGATATTATAAGCATAATATTGTTAATAATATGAGTTAGGTTGATAATAATAAGAGTAATGAGTATAGTAATTGTAGTTCTATCGATCATTTAAGCATAATATGGCTAATAATATGAGTTAGATTGATAATAATAACAGTAATAAGTATAGTAATTGTCGTTCTATCGATATTTTAAGCATAATATTGTTAATAATATGAGTTAGATTGATAATAATACGAGTAATAAGTATAGTAATTGTCGTTCTATCGATCATTTAAGCATAATATGGCTAATAATATGAGTTAGGCTGATAATAATAAGAGTAATAGGTATAGTAAATGTCGTGCTATCGATCATATCTGCATAATATGGTTAATAATATGAGTTAGATTGTAATAGTGAGTGTAATAAGTATAGTAATTGTCGTTCTATCGATCATATAAGCATAATATGGCTAATTCTATGAGTTAGATTGATAATAATAAGAGTAATAAGTATAGTAATTATCGTCCTATCGATCATATAATCATAATATGGCTAATAATATGAGTTAGATTGATAATACTAAGAGTAGTGAGTATAGTAATTCTCGTTCTATCGATCATAGAAGCATAATATGGCTAATAATATGAGTTAGATTGATAATAATAAGAGTAATAAGTATAGTAATTGTCGTTCTATCGATTATATAAGCATAATATGGCTAATAGTATAACTTAGATTGATAATAGCAAGTGTAATAAGTATAGTAATTATCGTTCTATCGATCATTCAAGCATAATATGGCTAATAATATGAGTTAGGTTGATAATAATAAGAGTAATAAGTATAGTGATTGTCGTTCTATCGATCAAATTTGCATAATATGGTTAATAATATGAGTTAGATTGATAACAGTGAGTGTAATAACTATAGTAGTTGTCGTTCTGTCGATCATATAAGCATAATATGGCTAATAATATGAGTTAGGCTGATAATAATAAGAGTAATAGGTATAGTAAATGTCGTGCTATCGATCATATCCGCATAATATGGTTAATAATATGAGTTAGATTGATAATAGTGAGTGTAATAAGTATAGTAATTGTCGTTCGATCGATCATATAAGCATAATATGGCTAATAATATGAGTTAGATTGATAATAATAAGAGTAATAAGTATAGTAATTATCGTCCTATCGATCATGTAATCATAATATGGCTAATAATATGAGTTAGATTGATAAGTACTAAGAGTAGTGAGTATAGTAATTCTCGTTCTATCGATCATAGAAGCATAATATGGCTAATAATATGAGTTAGATTGATAATAATAACAGTAATAAGTATAGTAATTGTCGTTCCATCGATCATTTAAGCATAATATGGCTAATAATACGAGTTAGATTGATAATAATAAGAATAATAAGTATTGTAATTGTCGTTCTATCGATCATATAAGCATAATATGGCTAATAATATGAGTTAGGTGATAATAATAAGAGTAATAGGTATAGTAATTGTCGTTCTATCGATTATATAAGCATAATATGGCTAATAGTATAACTTAGATTGATAATAGCAAGTGTAATAAGTATAGTAATTATCGTTCTATCGATCATTTAAGCATAATATGGCTAATAATATGAGTTAGGTTGATAATAATAAGAGTAATAAGTACAGTAATTGTCGTTCTATTGCTCATATAAGCATAATATGTCTAATAATATGAGTTAGATTGATAATACTAAGAGTAGTGGGTATAGTAATTCTCGTTCTATCGATCATATAAGCATAATATGGCTAATAATATGAGTTAGGTTGATAATAATAAGAGTAATAGGTATAGTAATTGTCGTTCTATCGATTATATAAGCATAATATGGCTAATAATATAACTTAGATTGATAATAGCAAGTGTAATAAGTATAGTAATTATCGATCTATCGATCATTTAAGCATAATATGGCTAATAATATGAGTTAGGTTGATAATAATAAGAGTAATAAGTATAGTGATTGTCGTTCTATCGATATTATAAGCATAATATTGTTAATAATATGAGTTAGGTTGATAATAATAAGAGTAATGAGTATAGTAATTGTAGTTCTATCGATCATTTAAGCATAATATGGCTAATAATATGAGTTAGATTGATAATAATAACAGTAATAAGTATAGTAATTGTCGTTCTATCGATATTTTAAGCATAATATTGTTAATAATATGCGTTAGATTGATAATAATACGAGTAATAAGTATAGTAATTGTCGTTCTATCGATCATTTAAGCATAATATGGCTAATAATATGAGTTAGGCTGATAATAATAAGAGTAATAGGTATAGTAAATGTCGTGCTATCGATCATATCTGCATAATATGGTTAATAATATGAGTTAGATTGATAATAGTGAGTGTAATAAGTATAGTAATTGTCGTTCTATCGATCATATAAGCATAATATGGCTAATAATATGAGTTAGATTGATAATAATAAGAGTAATAAGTATAGTAATTATCGTCCTATCGATCATATAATCATAATATGGCTAATAATATGAGTTAGATTGATAATACTAAGAGTAGTGAGTATAGTAATTCTCGTTCTATCGATCATAGAAGCATAATATGGCTAATAATATGAGTTAGATTGATAATAATAAGAGTAATAAGTATAGTAATTGTCGTTCCATCGATCATTTAAGCATAATATGGCTAATAGTACGAGTTAGATTGATAATAATAAGAATAATAAGTATTGTAATTGTCGTTCTATCGATCATATAAGCATAATATGGCTAATAATATGAGTTAGGTTGATAATAATAAGAGTAATAGGTATAGTAATTGTCGTTCTATCGATTATATAAGCATAATATGGCTAATAGTATAACTTAGATTGATAATAGCAAGTGTAATAAGTATAGTAATTATCGTTCTATCGATCATTCAAGCATAATATGGCTAATAATATGAGTTAGGTTGATAATAATAAGAGTAATAAGTATAGTGATTGTCGTTCTATCGATCAAATTTGCATAATATGGTTAATAATATGAGTTAGATTGATAACAGTGAGTGTAATAACTATAGTAGTTGTCGTTCTGTCGATCATATAAGCATAATATGGCTAATAATATGAGTTAGGCTGATAATAATAAGAGTAATAGGTATAGTAAATGTCGTGCTATCGATCATATCCGCATAATATGGTTAATAATATGAGTTAGATTGATAATAGTGAGTGTAATAAGTATAGTAATTGTCGTTCGATCGATCATATAAGCATAATATGGCTAATAATATGAGTTAGATTGATAATAATAAGAGTAATAAGTATAGTAATTATCGTCCTATCGATCATGTAATCATAATATGGCTAATAATATGAGTTAGATTGATAATACTAAGAGTAGTGAGTATAGTAATTCTCGTTCTATCGATCATAGAAGCATAATATGGCTAATAATATGAGTTAGATTGATAATAATAACAGTAATAAGTATAGTAATTGTCGTTCCATCGATCATTTAAGCATAATATGGCTAATAATACGAGTTAGATTGATAATAATAAGAATAATAAGTATTGTAATTGTCGTTCTATCGATCATATAAGCATAATATGGCTAATAATATGAGTTAGGTTGATAATAATAAGAGTAATAGGTATAGTAATTGTCGTTCTATCGATTATATAAGCATAATATGGCTAATAGTATAACTTAGATTGATAATAGCAAGTGTAATAAGTATAGTAATTATCGTTCTATCGATCATTTAAGCATAATATGGCTAATAATATGAGTTAGGTTGATAATAATAAGAGTAATAAGTACAGTAATTGTCGTTCTATTGCTCATATAAGCATAATATGTCTAATAATATGAGTTAGATTGATAATACTAAGAGTAGTGGGTATAGTAATTCTCGTTCTATCGATCATATAAGCATAATATGGCTAATAATATGAGTTAGATTGATAACAATAAGAGTAATAAGTATAGTAAATGTCGTGCTATCGATCATATCTGCATAATATGGTTAATAATATGAGTTAGATTGATAATAGTGAGTGTAATAAGTATAGTAATTGTCGTTCTATCGATGATATAAGCATAATATGGCTAATAATATGAGTTAGATTGATAATAATAAGAGTAATAAGTATAGTAATTATCGTCCTATCGACAATTTAAGCATAATATGGCTAATAATATGAGTTAGATTGATAACAATAACAGTAATAAGTCTAGTAATTGTCGTTCTATCGATAATATAAGCATGATATGGCTAATAATATGAGTTAGATTGATAATACTAAGAGTAGTGAGTATAGTAATTGTAGTTCTATCGATCATTTAAGCATAATATGTCTTATAATATGAGTTAGATTGATAATAATAACAGTAATAAGTATAGTAATTGTCGTTCTATCGATAATATAAGCATAATATGGCTAATAATATGAGTTAGATTGATAATACTAAGAGTAGTGAGTATAGTAATTCTCGTTCTATCGATCATAGAAGCATAATATGGCTAATAATATGAGTTAGATTGATAATACTAAGAGTAATAGGTATAGTAAATGTCGTGCTATCGATCATATCTGCATAATATGGTTAATAATATGAGTTAGATTGATAATACTAAGAGTAGTGAGTATAGTAATTGTAGTTCTATCGATCATTTAAGCATAATATGGCTTATAATATGAGTTAGATTGATAATAATAACAGTAATAAGTATAGTAATTGTCGTTCTATCGATTATATAAGCATAATATGGCTAATAATATGAGTTAGATTGATAACACTAAGAGTAGTGAGTATAGTAATTCTCGTTCTATCGATCATAGAAGCATAATATGGCTAATAATATGAGTTCGATTGCTAATAATAAGAGTAATAAGTATAGTAATTGTCGTTCTATCGATCATTGAAGCATTATATGGCTAATAATATGAGTTAGATTGATAATAAGAGTAACGAGTATAGTAATTGTAGTTCTATCGATCATATCTACATAATATGGTTAATAATATGAGTTAGATTCATAATAATAAGTGTAATAAGTATAGTGATTGTCGTTCTATCGAACTAATGTGCATAATATGGTTAATAATATGAGTTAGATTGATAACAGTGAGTGTAATAAATATAGTAGTTGTCGTTCTGTCGATCATATAAGCATAATATGGCTAATAATATGAGTTAGGCTGATAATAATAAGAGTAATAGGTATAGTAAATGTCGTGCTATCGATCATATCTGCATAATATGGTTAATAATATGAGTTAGATTGATAATAGTGAGTGTAATAAGTATAGTAATTGTCGTTCTATCGATCATATAAGCATAATATGGCTAATAATATGAGTTAGATTGATAATAATAAGAGTAATAAGTATAGTAATTATCGTCCTATCGATCATTTAAGCATAATATGGCTGATAATATGAGTTAGATTGATAACAATAACAGTAATAAGTCTAGTAATTGTCGTTCTATCGATAATATAAGCATGATATGGCTAATAATATGAGTTAGATTGATAATACTAAGAGTAGTGAGTATAGTAATTGTAGTTCTATCGATCATTTAAGCATAATATGGCTTACAATATGAGTTAGATTGATAATAATAACAGTAATAAGTATAGTAATTGTCGTTCTATCGATAATATAAGCATAATATGGCTAATAATATGAGTTAGATTGATAATACTAAGAGCAGTGAGTATAGTAATTCTCGTTCTATCGATCATAGAAGCATAATATGGCTAATAATATGAGTTAGATTGATAATAATAAGAGTAATAAGTATAGTAATTATCGTTCTATCGATCATTTAAGCATAATATGGCTAATAATATGAGTTAGATTGATAACAATAACAGTAATAAGTCTAGTAATTGTCGTTCTATCGATAATATAAGCATGATATGGCTAATAATATGAGTTAGATTGATAATACTAAGAGTAGTGAGTATAGTAATTGTAGTTCTATCGATCATTTAAGCATAATATGGCTTATAATATGAGTTAGATTGATAATAATAACAGTAATAAGTATAGTAATTGTCGTTCTATCGATAATATAAGCATAATATGGCTAATAATATGAGTTAGATTGATAACACTAACAGTAGTGAGTATAGTAATTCTCGTTCTATCGATCATAGAAGCATAATATGGCTAATAATATGAGTTCGATTGCTAATAATAAGCGTAATAAGTATAGTAATTGTCGTTCTATCGATCATTGAAGCATTATATGGCTAATAATATGAGTTAGATTGATAATAAGAGTGACGAGTATAGTAATTGTAGTTCTATCGATCATATCTACATAATATGGTTAATAATATGAGTTAGATTCATAATAATAAGTGTAATAAGTATAGTGATTGTCGTTCTATCGAACAAATGTGCATAATGTGGTTAATAATATGAGCTAGATTGATAACAGTGAGTGTAATAAGTATAGTAATGGTCGTTCTGTCGATCATATAAGCATAATATGGCTAATAATATGAGTTAGGTTGATAATAATAAGAGTAATAAGTATAGTAATTGTCGTTCTATCGATCATTTAAGCATAATATGGCTAATAATACGAGTTAGATTGATAATAATAAGAATAATAAGTATAGTAATTGTCGTTCTATCGATCATATAAGCATAATATGGCTAATAATATGAGTTAGGTTGATAATAATAAGAGTAATAGGTATAGTAATTGTCGTTCTATCGATTATATAAGCATAATATGGCTAATAATATAACTTAGATTGATAATAGCAAGTGTAATAAGTATAGTAATTATCGATCTATCGATCATTTAAGCATAATATGGCTAATAATATGAGTTAGGTTGATAATAATAAGAGTAATAAGTATAGTGATTGTCGTTCTATCGATCATTGAAGCATTATATGGCTAATAATATGAGTTAGATTGATAATAAGAGTAATGAGTATAGTAATTGTAGTTCTATCGATCATATCTACATAATATGGTTAATAATATGAGTTAGATTCATAATAATAAGTGTAATAAGTATAGTGATTGTCGTTCTATCGAACTAATGTGCATAATATGGTTAATAATATGAGTTAGATTGATAACAGTGAGTGTAATAAGTATAGTAATTGTCGTTCTGTCGATCATATAAGCATAATATGGCTAATAATATGAGTTAGGCTGATAATAATAAGAGTAATAGGTATAGTAAATGTCGTGCTATCGATCATTTCTGCATAATATGGTTAATAATATGAGTTAGATTGATAATAGTGAGTGTAATAAGTATAGTAAGTGTCGTTCTATCGATCACATTAGCATAGTATGGTTAATAATATGAGTCAGATTGATTATAATAAGAGTAATAAGTATAGTAATTGTCGTTCTATCGATCATATCTGCATAATATGGTTAATAATATGAGTTAGATTCATAATAATAAGAGTGATAAGTATAGTAATTGTCGTTCTATTGCTCATATAAGCATAATATGTCTAATAATATGAGTTAGGTTGATAATAATAAGAGTAATAAGTATAGTGATTGTCGTTCTATCGATCAAATTTGCATAATATGGTTAATAATATGAGTTAGATTGATAACAGTGAGTGTAATAAATATAGTAGTTGTCGTTCTGTCGATCATATAAGCATAATATGGCTAATAATATGAGTTAGATTGATAATACTAAGAGTAGTGAGTATAGTAATTGTAGTTCTATCGATCATTTAAGCATAATATGGCTTATAATATGAGTTAGATTGATAATAATAACAGTAATAAGTATAGTAATTGTCGTTCTATCGATAATATAAGCATAATATGGCTAATAATATGAGTTAGATTGATAACACTAAGAGTAGTGAGTATAGTAATTCTCGTTCTATCGATCATAGAAGCATAATATGGCTAATAATATGAGTTCGATTGCTAATAATAAGAGTAATAAGTATAGTAATTGTCGTTCTATCGATCATTGAAGCATTATATGGCTAATAATATGAGTTAGATTGATAATAAGAGTAACGAGTATAGTAATTGTAGTTCTATCGATCATATCTACATAATATGGTTAATAATATGAGTTAGATTCATAATAATAAGTGTAATAAGTATAGTGATTGTCGTTCTATCGAACAAATGTGCATAATGTGGTTAATAATATGAGCTAGATTGATAACAGTGAGTGTAATAAGTATAGTAATGGTCGTTCTGTCGATCATATAAGCATAATATGGCTAATAATATGAGTTAGATTGATAATAATAAGAGTAATAAGTATAGTAATTGTCGTTCTGTCGATCATTTAAGCATAATATGGCTAGTAATACGAGTTAGATTGATAATAATAAGAATAATAAGTATAGTAATTGTCGTTCTATCGATCATATAAGCATAATATGGGCTAATAATATGAGTTAGGTTGATAATAATAAGAGTAATAGGTATAGTAATTGTCGTTCTATCGATTATATAAGCATAATATGGCTAATAATATGAGTTAGGTTGATAATAATAAGAGTAATAAGTATAGTGATTGTCGTTCTATCGATCATTGAAGCATTATATGGCTAATAATATGAGTTAGATTGATAATAAGAGTAATGAGTATAGTAATTGTAGTTCTATCGATCATATCTACATAATATGGTTAATAATATGAGTTAGATTCATAATAATAAGTGTAATAAGTATAGTGATTGTCGTTCTATCGAACTAATGTGCATAATATGGTTAATAATAAGAGTTAGATTGATAACAGTGAGTGTAATAAGTATAGTAATTGTCGTTCTGTCGATCATATAAGCATAATATGGCTAATAATATGAGTTAGGCTGATAATAATAAGAGTAATAGGTATAGTAAATGTCGTGCTATCGATCATTTCTGCATAATATGGTTAATAATATGAGTTAGATTGATAATAGTGAGTGTAATAAGTATAGTAAGTGACGTTCTATCGATCACATTAGCATAGTATAGTTAATAATATGAGTCAGATTGATTATAATAAGAGTAATAAGTATAGTAATTGTCGTTCTATCGATCATATCTGCATAATATGGTTAATAATATGAGTTAGATTCATAATAATAAGAGTGATAAGTATAGTAATTGTCGTTCTATTGCTCATATAAGCATAATATGTCTAATAATATGAGTTAGGTTGATAATAATAAGAGTAATAAGTATAGTGATTGTCGTTCTATCGATCAAATTTGCATAATATGGTTAATAATATGAGTTAGATTGATAACAGTGAGTGTAATAAATATAGTAGTTGTCGTTCTGTCGATCATATAAGCATAATATGGCTAATAATATGAGTTAGATTGATAATAATAAGAGTAAGAAGTATAGTAATTATCGTTCTATCGATCATTTAAGCATAATATGGCTCATAATATGAGTTAGATTGATAACAATAACAGTAATAAGTCTAGTAATTGTCGTTCTATCGATAATATAAGCATGATATGGCTAATAATATGAGTTAGATTGATAATACTAAGAGTAGTGAGTATAGTAATTGTAGTTCTATCGATCATTTAAGCATAATATGGCTTATAATATGAGTTAGATTGATAATAATAACAGTAATAAGTATAGTAATTGTCGTTCTATCGATAATATAAGCATAATATGGCTAATAATATGAGTTAGATTGATAACACTAAGAGTAGTGGGTACAGTAATTCTCATTCTATCGATCATATAAGCATAATATGGCTAATAATATGAGTTAGATTGATAATACTAAGAGTAGTGAGTATAGTAATTCTCGTTCTATCGATCATAGAAGCATAATATGGCTAATAATATGAGTTAGATTGATAATAATAAGAGTAATAAGTATAGTAATTGTCGTTCTATCGATCATTGAAGCATTATATGGCTAATAATATGAGTTAGATTGATAATAAGAATAATGAGTATAGTAATTGTAGTTCTATCGATCATATCTACATAATATGGTTAATAATATGAGTTAGATTCATAATAATAAGTGTAATAAGTATAGTGATTGTCGTTCTATCGAACAAATGTGCATAATGTGGTTAATAATATGAGCTAGATTGATAACAGTGAGTGTAATAAGTATAGTAATGGTCGTTCTGTCGATCATATAAGCATAATATGGCTAATAATATGAGTTAGATTGATAATAATAAGAGTAATAAGTATAGTAATTGTCGTTCTATCGATCATTTAAGCATAATATGGCTAATAATACGAGTTAGATTGAGAATAATAAGAATAATAAGTATAGTAATTGTCGTTCTATCGATCATATAAGCATAATATGGCTAATAATATGAGTTAGGTTGATAATAATAAGAGTAATAAGTATAGTGATTGTCGTTCTATCGATAATATAAGCATGATATGGCTAATAATATGAGTTAGATTGATAATACTAAGAGTAGTGAGTATAGTAATGGTAGTTCTATCGATCATTTAAGCATAATATGCTTATAATATGAGTTAGATTGATAATAATAACAGTAATAAGTATAGTAATTGTCGTTCTATCGATAATATAAGCATAATATGGCTAATAATATGAGTTAGATTGATAACACTAAGAGTAGTGAGTATAGTAATTCTCGTTCTATCGATCATAGAAGCATAATATGGCTAATAATATGAGTTAGATTGCTAATAATAAGAGTAATAAGTTTAGTAATTGTCGTTCTATCGATCATTGAAGCATTATATGGCTAATAATATGAGTTAGATTGATAATAAGAGTAACGAGTATAGTAATTGTAGTTCTATCGATCATATCTACATAATATGGTTAATAGTATGAGTTGGATTCATAATAATAAGTGTAATAGGTATAGTGATTGTCGTTCTATCGAACAAATTTGCATAATATGGTTAATAATATGAGTTAGATTGATAGCAGAGAGTGTAATAAGTATAGTAATTGTCGTTCTGTCGATCATATAAGCATAATATGGCTAATAATATGAGTTGGATTGATAATAATAAGAGTAATAAGTATAGTAATTGTCGTTCCATCGATCATTTAAGCATAATATGGCTAATAATACGAGTTAGATTGATAATAATAAGAATAATAAGTATAGTAATTGTCGTTCTATCGATCATTTAAGCATAATATGGCTAATAATATGAGTTAGAGTGATAATACTAAGAGTAGTGGGTATAGTAATTCTCATTCTATCGATCATATAAGCATAATATGGCTAATAATATGAGTTAGATTGATAATAATAACAGTAATAAGTATAGTAATTGTCGGTCTATCGATAATATAAGCATAATATGGCTAATAATATGAGTTAGATTGATAATACTAAGAGTAGTGAGTATAGTAATTCTCGTTCTATCGATCATATAAGCATAATATGGCTAATAATATGAGTTAGATTGATAACAATAAGAGTAATAAGTATAGTAATTGTCGTTCTATCGATCATATAAGCATAATATGGCTAATAATATGAGTTAGAGTGATAATACTAAGAGTAGTGGGTATAGTAATTCTCATTCTATCGATCATATAAGCATAATATGGCTAATAATATGAGTCAGATTGATAATAATACGAGTAATAAGTATAGTAATTGTCGTTCTATCGATCATTTAAGCATAATATGGCTAATAATATGAGTTAGGTTGATAATAATAAGAGTAATATGTATAGTGATTGTCGTTCTATCGATCAAATTTGCATAATATGGTTAATAATATGAGTTAGATTGATAACAGTGAGCGTAATAGATATAGTAGTTGTCGTTCTGTCGATCATATAAGCATAATATGGCTAATAATATGAGTTAGGCTGATAATAATAAGAGTAATAGGTATAGTAAATATCGTGCTATCGATCATATCTGCATAATATGGTTAATAATATGAGTTAGATTGATAATAGTGAGTGTAATATGTATAGTAATTGTCGTTCTATCGATCATATAAGCATAATATGGCTAATAATATGAGTTAGATTGATAATAATAAGAGTAATGAGTATATTGATTGTCGTTCTATCGATCATATAAGCATAATATGGCTAATAATATGAGTTAGATTGATAATAATAAGAGTAATGAGTATAGTAGTTGTAGTTCTATCGATCATATTTGCATAATATGGTTAATAATATGAGTTAGATTGATAACAATAAGAGTAAAATGTATAGTAATTGTCGTTCTATCGATCATGTAAGCATAATATGGCTAATAATATGAGTTAGATTGATAATAATAAGAGTAATGAGTATAGTAATTGTCGTTCTATCGATCATATAAGCATAGTATGGCTAATAACATGAGTTAGATTGATAATAATAAGAGTAATAAGTATAGTAATTGTCGTTATATCGATCACATAAGCATAATATGGGTAATAATATGAGTTAGATGGATAGTAATAAGAGTACTGAGTATAGTAATTGCCGTTCTATCGATCATATAAGCATAATATGGCTAATAATATGAGTTAGGTTGATAATAATAAGAGTAATAAGTATAGTAATTGTCGTTCTATCGATCATATTTGCATAATATGGTTAATAATATGAGTTAGATCGATAACAGTGAGTGTAATAAGTATAGTAATTGTCGTCCTATCAATCATATAAGCATAATATGGCTCATAATATGAGTTAGATTGATAATAATAAGAGTAATGACTATAGTAGTTGTAGTTCTATCGATCATATATGCATAATATGGTTAATAATATGAGTTAGATTGATAATAATAAGAGTAATAGGTATAGTAATTGTAGTTCTATCGATCATATAAGCATAATGTGGCTAATAATATGAGTTAGATTGATAATAATAAGAGTAATAAGTATAGTAAATGTCGTGCTACCGATCATATGAGCATAATATGGCTAATAATATGAGTTAGATCGATAATGATAAGAGTAATAAGTACAGTAATTGTCGTTCTATCGATCATTTAAGCATAATATGGCTAATAATATGAGATAGATTGATAATAATAAGAGTAAAAAGTATAGTAATTATCGTTCTACCGATCATATAAGCATAATATGGCTAATAATATGAGTTAGATTGATAATAGTGAGTGTAATAAGTATAGTAATTGTCGTTCTGTCGATCATATAAGCATAGTATGGCTAATAATATGAGATCGATTGATAATTATAATAGTAATAAGTACAGTAATTGTCGTTCTATCGATCACATAAGCATAATATGAGTAATAATATGAGTTAGATGGATAGTAATAAGAGTACTGAGTATAGTAATTGCCGTTCTATCGATCATATAAGCATAATATGGCTAATAATATGAGTTAGGTTGATAATAATAAGAGTAATAAGTATAGTAATTGTCGTTCTATCGATCATATTTGCATAATATGGTTAATAATATGAGTTAGATTGATAATAGTGAGTGTAATAAGTATAGTAATTGTCGTCCTATCAATCATATAAGCATAATATGGCTCATAATATGAGTTAGATTGATAATAATAAGAGTAGTGACTATAGTAGTTGTAGTTCTATCGATCATATATGCATAATATGGTTAATAATATGAGTTAGATTGATAATAATAAGTGTAATAGGTATAGTAATTGTAGTTCTATCGATCATATAAGCATAATGTGGCTAATAAATATGAGTTAGATTAATAATAATAAGAGTAATAAGTATAGTAAATGTCGTGCTATCGAACATATGAGCATAATATGGCTAATAATATGAGTTAGATTGATAGTAATAAGAGTAATAAGTATAGTAATTATCGTTTCTACCGATCATACAAGCATAATATGGCTAATCATATGAGTTAGATTGATAATAATAAGAGTAATGAGTATAGTAGTTGTAGTTTCTAATCGATCATATCTGCATAATATGGTTTAATAATATGAGTTAGATTGATAATAATAAGAGTAATAGGTATAGTAATTGTAGTTCTATCGATCATATAAGCATAATGTGGCTTATATTATGAGTTAGATTGATAATAATAAGAGTAATAAGTATAGTAATTATCGTTCTTCCGATCATATAAGCATAATATGGCTATTAATATGAGTTTACATTGATAATAACAAGAGTAAAAAAGTATAGTAATTATCGTTCTACCGATCATATAAGCATAATATGGCTAATAATATGAGATAGATTGATAATAATAAGAGTAAAAAGTATAGTAATTATCGTTCTACCGATCATATAAGCATAATATGGCTAATAATATGAGTTAGATTGATAATAGTGAGTGTAATATGTATAGTAATTGTCGTTCTGTCGATCATATAAGCATAGTATGGCTAATAATATGAGATCGATTGATAATAATAAGAGTAATACGTACAGTAATTGTCGTTCTATCGATCATATAAGCATGGTATGGCTAATAATATCAGTTAGATTGATAATAATAAGAGTAATAAGTACAGTAATTGTCGTTCTATCGATCACATAAGCATAATATGGCTAATAATATGAGTTAGATTGATAGTAATAACTGTAGTGAGTATAGTGATTGTCGTTCTATCGATCATATAAGCATAATATGGCTAATAATATGAGTTAGATTGATAATAATAAGACCAATAAGTATAGTAATTGTCGTTCTGTCGATCACATAAGCATAATATGGCTAATAATACGAGTTAGATTGATAGTAAAAACAGTAGTGAGTATAGTAATTGTCGTTCTATCGATCATGTAAGCATAATATGGCTAATAATATGAGTTAGATTGATAATAATAAGAGTAATGAGTATAGTAATTGTCGCTCTATCGATCATATAAGCATAATATGGCTCATAATATGAGTTAGATTGATAATAATAAGAGAAATAAGTATAGTAATTGTAGTTCTACCGATCATATAAGCATAATATGGCTAATAATATGAGTTAGATTGATAATAATAAGAGTAATAAGTATAGTAATTGTCGTTCTATCGATCATATAAGCATAATATTGCTAATAATATGAGTTAGATTGATAATAATAAGAGTAATGAGTATAGTAATTGTCGTTCTATCGATCATATAAGCATAGTATGGCTAATAACATGAGTTAGATTGATAATAATAAGAGTAATAAGTATAGTAATTGTCGTTCTATCGATCACATAAGCATAATATGGGTAATAATATGAGTTAGATGGATAGTAATAACAGTACTGAGTATAGTAATTGTCGTTCTATCGATCATATAAGCATAATATGGCTAATAATATGAGTTAGGTTGATAATAATAAGAGTAATAAGTATAGTAATTGTCGTTCTATCGATCATATTTGCATAATATGGTTAATAATATGAGTTAGATTGATAACAGTGAGTGTAATAAGTATAGTAATTGTCGTCCTATCAATCATATAAGCATAATATGGCTCATAATATGAGTTAGATTGATAATAATAAGAGTAATGACTATAGTAGTTGTAGTTCTATCGATCATATATGCATAATATGGTTAATAATATGAGTTAGATTGATAATAATAAGAGTAATAGGTATAGTAATTGTAGTTCTATCGATCATATAAGCATAATGTGGCTAATAATATGAGTTAGATTGATAATAATAAGAGTAATAAGTATAGTAAATGTCGTGCTATCGATCATATGAGCATAATATGGCTAATAATATGAGTTAGATCGATAATGATAAGAGTAATAAGTACAGTAATTGTCGTTCTATCGATCATTTAAGCATAACATGGCTAATAATATGAGATAGATTGATAATAATAAGAGTAAAAAGTATAGTAATTACCGTTCTACCGATCATATAAGCATAATATGGCTAATAATATGAGTTAGGTTGATAATAATAAGAGTAATAAGTATAGTAATTGTCGTTCTATCGATCATATTTGCATAATATGGTTAATAATATGAGTTAGATTGATAACAGTGAGTGTAATAAGTATAGTAATTGTCGTCCTATCAATCATATAAGCATAATATGGCTCATAATATGAGTTAGATTGATAATAATAAGAGTAATGACTATAGTAGTTGTAGTTCTATCGATCATATATGCATAATATGGTTAATAATATGAGTTAGATTGATAATAATAAGAGTAATAGGTATAGTAATTGTAGTTCTATCGATCATATAAGCATAATGTGGCTTATAATATGAGTTAGATTGATAATAATAAGAGTAATAAGTATAGTAATTATCGTTCTTCCGATCATATAAGCATAATATGGCTAATAATATGAGTTACATTGATAATAACAAGAGTAAAAAGTATAGTAATTATCGTTCTACCGATCATATAAGCATAATATGGCTAATAATATGAGATAGATTGATAATAATAGGAGTAAAAAGTATAGTAATTATCGTTCTACCGATCATATAAGCATAATATGGCTAATAATATGAGTTAGATTGATAATAGTGAGTGTAATAAGTATAGTAATTGTCGTTCTGTCGATCATATAAGCATAGTATGGCTAATAATATGAGATCGATTGATAATAATAAGAGTAATGAGTACAGTAGTTGTAGTTCTATCGATCATATCTGCATAATATGGTTAATAATATGAGTTAGATTGATAATAATAAGAGAAATAAGTATAGTAATTGTAGTTCTACCGATCATATAAGCATAATATGGCTAATAATATGAGTTAGATTGATGATAGTAAGACTAATAAGTATAGTAATTGTCGTTCTGTCGATCATATAAGCTCAATATGGCTAATAATATGAGTTAGATTGATAATAATAAGAGTAATACGTACAGTAATTGTCGTTCTATCGATCATATAAGCATGGTATGGCTAATAATATCAGTTAGATTGATAATAATAATAGTAATAAGTACAGTAATTGTCGTTCTATCGATCACATAAGCATAATATGGCTAATAATATGAGTTAGATTGATAGTAATAACTGTAGTGAGTATAGTGATTGTCGTTCTATCGATCATATAAGCATAATATGGCTAATAATATGAGTTAGATTGATAATAATAAGACCAATAAGTATAGTAATTGTCGTTCTGTCGATCACATAAGCATAATATGGCTAATAATACGAGTTAGATTGATAGTAAAAACAGTAGTGAGTATAGTAATTGTCGTTCTATCGATCATGTAAGCATAATATGGCTAATAATATGAGTTAGATTGATAATAATAAGAGTAATGAGTATAGTAATTGTCGCTCTATCGATCATATAAGCATAATATGGCTCATAATATGAGTTAGATTGATAATAATAAGAGAAATAAGTATAGTAATTGTAGTTCTACCGATCATATAAGCATAATATGGCTAATAATATGAGTTAGATTGATAATAATAAGAGTAATAAGTATAGTAATTGTCGTTCTATCGATCATATAAGCATAATATTGCTAATAATATGAGTTAGATTGATAATAATAAGAGTAATGAGTATAGTAATTGTCGTTCTATCGATCATATAAGCATAGTATGGCTAATAACATGAGTTAGATTGATAATAATAAGAGTAATAAGTATAGTAATTGTCGTTCTATCGATCACATAACCATAATATGGGTAATAATATGAGTTAGATGGATAGTAATAACAGTACTGAGTATAGTAATTGTCGTTCTATCGATCATATAAGCATAATATGGCTAATAATATGAGTTAGGTTGATAATAATAAGAGTAATAAGTATAGTAATTGTCGTACTATCGATCATATTTGCATAATATGGTTAATAATATGAGTTAGATTGATAACAGTGAGTGTAATAAGTATAGTAATTGTCGTCCTATCAATCATATAAGCATAATATGGCTCATAATATGAGTTAGATTGATAATAATAAGAGTAATGACTATAGTAGTTGTAGTTCTATCGATCATATATGCATAATATGGTTAATAATATGAGTTAGATTGATAATAATAAGAGTAATAGGTATAGTAATTGTAGTTCTATCGATCATATAAGCATAATGTGGCTAATAATATGAGTTAGATTGATAATAATAAGAGTAATAAGTATAGTAAATGTCGTGCTATCGATCATATGAGCATAATATGGCTAATAATATGAGTTAGATCGATAATGATAAGAGTAATAAGTACAGTAATTGTCGTTCTATCGATCATTTAAGCATAATATGGCTAATAATATGAGATAGATTGATAATAATAAGAGTAAAAAGTATAGTAATTATCGCTCTACCGATCATATAAGCATAATATGGCTAATAATATGAGTTAGATTGATAATAGTGAGTGTAATAAGTATAGTAATTGTCGTTCTGTCGATCATATAAGCATAGTATGGCTAATAATATGAGATCGATTGATAATAATAAGAGTAATAAGTACAGTATTTGTCGTTCTATCGATCATATAAGCATAGTATGGCTAATAATATCAGTTAGATTGATAATAATAATAGTAATAAGTACAGTAATTGTCGTTCTATCGATCACATAAGCATAATATGGCTAATAATATGAGTTAGATTGATAGTAATAACTGTAGTGAGTATAGTGATTGTCGTTCTATCGATCATAAGAGCATAATATGGCTAATAATATTAGTTAGATTGATAATAATAAGAGTAGTGAGTATAGTAATTGTCGTTCTATCGATCATATAAGCATAATATGGCTAATAATATGAGTTAGATTGATAGTAATAAGAGTAATAAGTATAGTAATTATTGTTCTACCGATCATACAAGCATAATATGGCTAATCATATGAGTTAGATTGATAATAATAGGAGTAATGAGTATAGTAGTTGTAGTTCTATCGATCATATCTGCATAATATGGTTAATAATATGAGCCAGATTGATAATAATAAGAGTAATAGGTATAGTAATTGTAGTTCTATCGATCATATAAGCATAATATGGCTAATAATACGAGTTAGATTGATAGTAGTAACAGTAGTGAGTATAGTAATTGTCGTTCTATCGATCATATAAGCATAATATGGCTAATAATATGAGTTAGATTGATAATAATAAGAGTAATGAGTATAGTAGTTGTAGTTCTATCGATCATGTCTGCATAATATGGTTCATAATATGAGTTAGATTGATAACAGTGAGTGTAATAAGTATAGTAATTGTCGTTCTATCAATCATATAAGCATAATATGGCTAATAATATGAGTTAGATTGATAATAATAAGAGTAATGAGTATAGTAGTTGTAGTTCTATCGATCATATCTGCATAATATGGTTAATAATATGAGTTAGATTGATAATAATAAGAGAAATAAGTATAGTAATTGTCAGTTCTACCGATCATATAAGCATAATATGGCTAATAATATGAGTTAGATTGATAATAGTAAGACTAATAAGTATAGTAATTATCGTTCTACCGATCATACAAGCATAATATGGCTAATCATATGAGTTAGATTGATAATAGTGAGTGTAATAAGTATAGTAATTGTCGTTCTGTCGATCATATTAGCATAATATGGCTAATAATATGAGTTAGATTGATAATAATAAGAGTAATAAGTATAGTAATTGTCGTTCTATCGATCATATAAGCATAATATTGCTAATAATATGAGTTAGATTGATAATAATAAGAGTAATGACTATAGTAATTGTCGTTCTATCGATCACATAAGCATAATATGGCTAATAATATGAGTTAGATTGATAGTAATAACTGTACTGAGTATAGTGATTGTCGTTCTATCGATCATATAAGCATAATATGGCTAATAATATGAGTTAGATTGATAATAATAAGAGTAATGAGTATATTGATTGTCGTTCTATCGATCATATAAGCATAATATGGCTAATAATATGAGTTAGATTGATAATAATAAGAGTAATGAGTATAGTAGTTGTAGTTCTATCGATCATATTTGCATAATATGGTTAATAATATGAGTTAGATTGATAACAATAAGAGTAAAATGTATAGTAATTGTCGTTCTATCGATCATATAAGCATAATATGGCTAATAATATGAGTTAGATTGATAGTAATAAGAGTAATAAGTATAGTAATTATCGTTCTACCGATCATACAAGCATAATATGGCTAATAATATGAGTTAGATTGATAATAATAAGAGTAATGAGTATAGTAATTGTCGTTCTATCGATCATATAAGCATAGTATGGCTAATAACATGAGTTAGATTGATAATAATAAGAGTAATAAGTATAGTAATTGTCGTTCTATCGATCACATAAGCATAATATGGGTAATAATATGAGTTAGATGGATAGTAATAACAGTACTGAGTATAGTAATTGTCGTTCTATCGATCATATAAGCATAATATGGCTAATAATATGAGTTAGGTTGATAATAATAAGAGTAATAAGTATAGTAATTGTCGTACTATCGATCATATTTGCATAATATGGTTAAGAATATGAGTTAGATTGATAACAGTGAGTGTAATAAGTATAGTAATTGTCGTCCTATCAATCATATAAGCATAATATGGCTCATAATATGAGTTAGATTGATAATAATAAGAGTAATGACTATAGTAGTTGTAGTTCTATCGATCATATATGCATAATATGGTTAATAATATGAGTTAGATTGATAATAATAAGAGTAATAGGTATAGTAATTGTAGTTCTATCGATCATATAAGCATAATGTGGCTAATAATATGAGTTAGATTGATAATAATAAGAGTAATAAGTATAGTAAATGTCGTGCTATCGATCATATGAGCATAATATGGCTAATAATATGAGTTAGATCGATAATGATAAGAGTAATAAGTACAGTAATTGTCGTTCTATCGATCATTTAAGCATAATATGGCTAATAATATGAGATAGATTGATAATAATAAGAGTAAAAAGTATAGTAATTATCGTTCTACCGATCATATAAGCATAATATGGCTAATAATATGAGTTAGATTGATAATAGTGAGTGTAATAAGTATAGTAATTGTCGTTCTGTCGATCATATAAGCATAGTATGGCTAATAATATGAGATCGATTGATAATAATAAGAGTAATAAGTACAGTATTTGTCGTTCTATCGATCATATAAGCATAGTATGGCTAATAATATCAGTTAGATTGATAATAATAATAGTAATAAGTACAGTAATTGTCGTTCTATCGATCACATAAGCATAATATGGCTAATAATATGAGTTAGATTGATAGTAATAACTGTAGTGAGTATAGTGATTGTCGTTCTATCGATCATAAGAGCATAATATGGCTAATAATATTAGTTAGATTGATAATAATAAGAGTAGTGAGTATAGTAATTGTCGTTCTATCGATCATATAAGCATAATATGGCTAATAATATGAGTTAGATTGATAGTAATAAGAGTAATAAGTATAGTAATTATTGTTCTACCGATCATACAAGCATAATATGGCTAATCATATGAGTTAGATTGATAATAATAGGAGTAATGAGTATAGTAGTTGTAGTTCTATCGATCATATCTGCATAATATGGTTAATAATATGAGCCAGATTGATAATAATAAGAGTAATAGGTATAGTAATTGTAGTTCTATCGATCATATAAGCATAATATGGCTAATAATACGAGTTAGATTGATAGTAGTAACAGTAGTGAGTATAGTAATTGTCGTTCTATCGATCATATAAGCATAATATGGCTAATAATATGAGTTAGATTGATAATAATAAGAGTAATGAGTATAGTAGTTGTAGTTCTATCGATCATGTCTGCATAATATGGTTGATAATATGAGTTAGATTGATAACAGTGAGTGTAATAAGTATAGTAATTGTCGTTCTATCAATCATATAAGCATAATATGGCTAATAATATGAGTTAGATTGATAATAATAAGAGTAATGAGTATAGTAGTTGTAGTTCTATCGATCATATCTGCATAATATGGTTAATAATATGAGTTAGATTGATAATAATAAGAGAAATAAGTATAGTAATTGTAGTTCTACCGATCATATAAGCATAATATGGCTAATAATATGAGTTAGATTGATAATAGTAAGACTAATAAGTATAGTAATTATCGTTCTACCGATCATACAAGCATAATATGGCTAATCATATGAGTTAGATTGATAATAGTGAGTGTAATAAGTATAGTAATTGTCGTTCTGTCGATCATATAAGCATAATATGGCTAATAATATGAGTTAGATTGATAATAATAAGAGTAATAAGTATAGTAATTGTCGTTCTATCGATCATATAAGCATAATATTGCTAATAATATGAGTTAGATTGATAATAATAAGAGTAATGAGTATAGTAATTGTCGTTCTATCGATCACATAAGCATAATATGGCTAATAATATGAGTTAGATTGATAGTAATAACTGTACTGAGTATAGTGATTGTCGTTCTATCGATCATATAAGCATAATATGGCTAATAATATGAGTTAGATTGATAATAATAAGAGTAATGAGTATATTGATTGTCGTTCTATCGATCATATAAGCATAATATGGCTAATAATATGAGTTAGATTGATAATAATAAGAGTAATGAGTATAGTAGTTGTAGTTCTATCGATCATATTTGCATAATATGGTTAATAATATGAGTTAGATTGATAACAATAAGAGTAAAATGTATAGTAATTGTCGTTCTATCGATCATATAAGCATAATATGGCTAATAATATGAGTTAGATTGATAGTAATAAGAGTAATAAGTATAGTAATTATCGTTCTACCGATCATACAAGCATAATATGGCTAATAATATGAGTTAGATTGATAATAATAAGAGTAATGAGTATAGTAATTGTCGTTCTATCGATCATATAAGCATAGTATGGCTAATAACATGAGTTAGATTGATAATAATAAGAGTAATAAGTATAGTAATTGTCGTTCTATCGATCACATAAGCATAATATGGGTAATAATATGAGTTAGATGGATAGTAATAACAGTACTGAGTATAGTAATTGTCGTTCTATCGATCATATAAGCATAATATGGCTAATAATATGAGTTAGGTTGATAATAATAAGAGTAATAAGTATAGTAATTGTCGTACTATCGATCATATTTGCATAATATGGTTAAGAATATGAGTTAGATTGATAACAGTGAGTGTAATAAGTATAGTAATTGTCGTCCTATCAATCATATAAGCATAATATGGCTCATAATATGAGTTAGATTGATAATAATAAGAGTAATGACTATAGTAGTTGTAGTTCTATCGATCATATATGCATAATATGGTTAATAATATGAGTTAGATTGATAATAATAAGAGTAATAGGTATAGTAATTGTAGTTCTATCGATCATGTAAGCATAATGTGGCTAATAATATGAGTTAGATTGATAATAATAAGAGTAATAAGTAT
This sequence comes from Megachile rotundata, assembly GCF_050947335.1. Classification (NCBI taxonomy): domain Eukaryota; kingdom Metazoa; phylum Arthropoda; class Insecta; order Hymenoptera; family Megachilidae; genus Megachile; species Megachile rotundata. The sequence goes on from NW_027474499.1 coordinate 29,275, forward strand.
AGTAAATGTCGTGCTATCGATCATATGAGCATAATATGGCTAATAATATGAGTTAGATCGATAATGATAAGAGTAATAAGTACAGTAATTGTCGTTCTATCGATCATTTAAGCATAATATGGCTAATAATATGAGATAGATTGATAATAATAAGAGTAAAAAGTATAGTAATTATCGTTCTACCGATCATATAAGCATAATATGGCTAATAATATGAGTTAGATTGATAATAGTGAGTGTAATAAGTATAGTAATTGTCGTTCTGTCGATCATATAAGCATAGTATGGCTAATAATATGAGATCGATTGATAATAATAAGAGTAATAAGTACAGTATTTGTCGTTCTATCGATCATATAAGCATAGTATGGCTAATAATATCAGTTAGATTGATAATAATAATAGTAATAAGTACAGTAATTGTCGTTCTATCGATCACATAAGCATAATATGGCTAATAATATGAGTTAGATTGATAGTAATAACTGTAGTGAGTATAGTGATTGTCGTTCTATCGATCATAAGAGCATAATATGGCTAATAATATTAGTTAGATTGATAATAATAAGAGTAGTGAGTATAGTAATTGTCGTTCTATCGATCATATAAGCATAATATGGCTAATAATATGAGTTAGATTGATAGTAATAAGAGTAATAAGTATAGTAATTATCGTTCTACCGATCATACAAGCATAATATGGCTAATCATATGAGTTAGATTGATAATAATAGGAGTAATGAGTATAGTAGTTGTAGTTCTATCGATCATATCTGCATAATATGGTTAATAATATGAGCCAGATTGATAATAATAAGAGTAATAGGTATAGTAATTGTAGTTCTATCGATCATATAAGCATAATATGGCTAATAATACGAGTTAGATTGATAGTAGTAACAGCAGTGAGTATAGTAATTGTCGTTCTATCGATCATATAAGCATAATATGGCTAATAATATGAGTTAGATTGATAATAATAAGAGTAATGAGTATAGTAGTTGTAGTTCTATCGATCATGTCTGCATAATATGGTTGATAATATGAGTTAGATTGATAACAGTGAGTGTAATAAGTATAGTAATTGTCGTTCTATCAATCATATAAGCATAATATGGCTAATAATATGAGTTAGATTGATAATAATAAGAGTAATGAGTATAGTAGTTGTAGTTCTATCGATCATATCTGCATAATATGGTTAATAATATGAGTTAGATTGATAATAATAAGAGAAATAAGTATAGTAATTGTAGTTCTACCGATCATATAAGCATAATATGGCTAATAATATGAGTTAGATTGATAATAGTAAGACTAATAAGTATAGTAATTATCGTTCTACCGATCATACAAGCATAATATGGCTAATCATATGAGTTAGATTGATAATAGTGAGTGTAATAAGTATAGTAATTGTCGTTCTGTCGATCATATAAGCATAATATGGCTAATAATATGAGTTAGATTGATAATAATAAGAGTAATAAGTATAGTAATTGTCGTTCTATCGATCATATAAGCATAATATTGCTAATAATATGAGTTAGATTGATAATAATAAGAGTAATGAGTATAGTAGTTGTAGTTCTATCGATCATATTTGCATAATATGGTTAATAATATGAGTTAGATTGATAACAATAAGAGTAAAATGTATAGTAATTGTCGTTCTATCGATCATATAAGCATAATATGGCTAATAATATGAGTTAGATTGATAGTAATAAGAGTAATAAGTATAGTAATTATCGTTCTGCCGATCATACAAGCATAATATGGCTAATCATATGAGTTAGATTGATAATAATAAGAGTAATGAGTATAGTAGTTGTAGTTCTATCGATCATATCTGCATAATATGGTTAATAATATGAGTTAGATTGATAATAATAAGAGTAATAGGTATAGTAATTGTAGTTCTATCGATCATATAAGCATAATGTGGCTTATAATATGAGTTAGATTGATAATAATAAGAGTAATAAGTATAGTAATTATCGTTCTTCCGATCATATAAGCATAATATGGCTAATAATATGAGTTACATTGATAATAACAAGAGTAAAAAGTATAGTAATTATCGTTCTACCGATCATATAAGCATAATATGGCTAATAATATGAGTTAGATTGATAATAGTGAGTGTAATAAGTATAGTAATTGTCGTTCTGTCGATCATATAAGCATAGTATGGCTAATAATATGAGATCGATTGATAATAATAAGAGTAATACGTACAGTAATTGTCGTTCTATCGATCATATAAGCATGGTATGGCTAATAATATCAGTTAGATGGATAATAATAAGAGTAATAAGTACAGTAATTGTCGTTCTATCGATCACATAAGCATAATATGGCTAATAATATGAGTTAGATTGATAGTAATAACTGTAGTGAGTATAGTGATTGTCGTTCTATCGATCATATAAGCATAATATGGCTAATAATATGAGTTAGATTGATAATAATAAGACCAATAAGTATAGTAATTGTCGTTCTATCGATCACATAAGCATAATATGGCTAATAATACGAGTTAGATTGATAGTAAAAACAGTAGTGAGTATAGTAATTGTCGTTCTATCGATCATGTAAGCATAATATGGCTAATAATATGAGTTAGATTGATAATAATAAGAGTAATGAGTATAGTAATTGTCGTTCTATCGATCATATAAGCATAATATGGCTCATAATATGAGTTAGATTGATAATAATAAGAGAAATAAGTATAGTAATTGTAGTTCTACCGATCATATAAGCATAATATGGCTAATAATATGAGTTAGATTGATAATAATAAGAGTAATAAGTATAGTAATTGTCGTTCTATCGATCATATAAGCATAATATTGCTAATAATATGAGTTAGATTGATAATAATAAGAGTAATGAGGAGAGTAATTGTCGTTCTATCGATCATATAAGCATAGTATGGCTAATAACATGAGTTAGATTGATAATAATAAGAGTAATAAGTATAGTAATTGTCGTTCTATCGATCACATAAGCATAATATGGGTAATAATATGAGTTAGATGGATAGTAATAAGAGTACTGAGTATAGTAATTGCCGTTCTATCGATCATATAAGCATAATATGGCTAATAATATGAGTTAGGTTGATAATAATAAGAGTAATAAGTATAGTAATTGTCGTTCTATCGATCATATTTGGATAATATGGTTAATAATATGAGTTAGATCGATAACAGTGAGTGTAATAAGTATAGTAATTGTCGTCCTATCAATCATATAAGCATAATATGGCTCATAATATGAGTTAGATTGATAATAATAAGAGTAATGACTATAGTAGTTGTAGTTCTATCGATCATATATGCATAATATGGTTAATAATATGAGTTAGATTGATAATAATAAGAGTAGTAGGTATAGTAATTGTAGTTCTATCGATCATATAAGCATAATATGGCTAATAATACGAGTTAGATTGATAGTAATAACAGTAGTGAGTATAGTAATTGTCGTTCTATCGATCATATAAGCATAATATGGCTAATAATATGAGTTAGATTGATAGTAATAAGAGTAATAAGTATAGTAATTATCGTTCTACCGATCATACAAGCATAATATGGCTAATCATATGAGTTAGATTGATAATAATAGGAGTAATGAGTATAGTAGTTGTAGTTCTATCGATCATATCTGCATAATATGGTTAATAATATGAGCCAGATTGATAATAATAAGAGTAATAGGTATAGTAATTGTAGTTCTATCGATCATATAAGCATAATATGGCTAATAATACGAGTTAGATTGATAGTAGTAACAGTAGTGAGTATAGTAATTGTCGTTCTATCGATCACATAAGCATAATATGGCTAATAATCTGTGTTAGATTGATAATAATAAGAGTAATGAGTATAGTAGTTGTAGTTCTATCGATCATGTCTGCATAATATGGTTGATAATATGAGTTAGATTGATAACAGTGAGTGTAATAAGTATAGTAATTGTCGTTCTATCGATCACATAAGCATAATATGGCTAATAATACGAGTTAGATTGATAGTAATAACAGTAGTGAGTATAGTAATTGTCGTTCTATCGATCATGTAAGCATAATATGGCTAATAATATGAGTTAGATTGATAATAATAAGAGTAATGAGTATAGTAATTGTCGTTCTATCGATCATATAAGCATAATATGGCTAATAATCTGTGTTAGATTGATAATAATAAGAGTAATGAGTATAGTAGTTGTAGTTCTATCGATCATGTCTGCATAATATGGTTGATAATATGAGTTAGATTGATAACAGTGAGTGTAATAAGTATAGTAATTGTCGTTCTATCAATCATATAAGCATAATATGGCTAATAATATGAGTTAGATTGATAATAATAAGAGTAATGAGTATAGTAGTTGTAGTTCTATCGATCATATCTGCATAATATGGTTAATAATATGAGTTAGATTGATAATAATAAGAGAAATAAGTATAGTAATTGTAGTTCTACCGATCATATAAGCATAATATGGCTAATAATATGAGTTAGATTGATAATAGTAAGACTAATAAGTATAGTAATTATCGTTCTACCGATCATACAAGCATAATATGGCTAATCATATGAGTTAGATTGATAATAGTGAGTGTAATAAGTATAGTAATTGCCGTTCTGTCGATCATATAAGCATAATATGGCTAATAATATGAGTTAGATTGATATTAATAAGAGTAATAAGAATAGTAATTGTCGTTCTATCGATCATATAAGCATAATATTGCTAATAATATGAGTTAGATTGATAATAATAAGAGTAATGAGTATAGTAATTGTCGTTCTATCGATCACATAAGCATAATATGGCTAATAATATGAGTTAGATTGATAGTAATAACTGTAGTGAGTATAGTGATTGTCGTTCTATCGATCATATAAGCATAATATGGCTAATAATATGAGTTAGATTGATAATAATAAGAGTAAAAAGTATAGTAATTGTCATTCTATCGATCATATAAGCATAATATGGCTAATAATATGAGTTAGATTGATAGTAATAAGAGTAATAAGTATAGTAATTATCGTTCTACCGATCATACAAGCATAATATGGCTAATCATATGAGTTAGATTGATAATAATAAGAGAAATGAGTATAGTAGTTGTAGTTCTATCGATCATATCTGCATAATATGGTTAATAATATGAGTTAGATTGATAATAATAAGAGTAATAGGTATAGTAATTGTCGTTCTATCGATCATATAAGCATAATATGGCTAATAATATGAGTTAGATTGATAGTAATAAGAGTAATAAGTATAGTAATTGTCGTTCTATCGATCATATAAGCATAATATTGCTAATAATATGAGTTAGATTGATAATAATAAGAGTAATGAGGAGAGTAATTGTCGTTCTATCGATCATATAAGCATAGTATGGCTAATAACATGAGTTAGATTGATAATAATAAGAGTAATAAGTATAGTAATTGTCGTTCTATCGATCACATAAGCATAATATGGGTAATAATATGAGTTAGATGGATAGTAATAAGAGTACTGAGTATAGTAATTGCCGTTCTATCGATCATATAAGCATAATATGGCTAATAATATGAGTTAGGTTGATAATAATAAGAGTAATAAGTATAGTAATTGTCGTTCTATCGATCATATTTGGATAATATGGTTAATAATATGAGTTAGATCGATAACAGTGAGTGTAATAAGTATAGTAATTGTCGTCCTATCAATCATATAAGCATAATATGGCTCATAATATGAGTTAGATTGATAATAATAAGAGTAATGACTATAGTAGTTGTAGTTCTATCGATCATATATGCATAATATGGTTAATAATATGAGTTAGATTGATAATAATAAGAGTAATAGGTATAGTAATTGTAGTTCTATCGATCATATAAGCATAATATGGCTAATAATACGAGTTAGATTGATAGTAATAACAGTAGTGAGTATAGTAATTGTCGTTCTATCGATCATATAAGCATAATATGGCTAATAATATGAGTTAGATTGATAGTAATAAGAGTAATAAGTATAGTAATTATCGTTCTACCGATCATACAAGCATAATATGGCTAATCATATGAGTTAGATTGATAATAATAGGAGTAATGAGTATAGTAGTTGTAGTTCTATCGATCATATCTGCATAATATGGTTAATAATATGAGCCAGATTGATAATAATAAGAGTAATAGGTATAGTAATTGTAGTTCTATCGATCATATAAGCATAATATGGCTAATAATACGAGTTAGATTGATAGTAGTAACAGTAGTGAGTATAGTAATTGTCGTTCTATCGATCACATAAGCATAATATGGCTAATAATCTGTGTTAGATTGATAATAATAAGAGTAATGAGTATAGTAGTTGTAGTTCTATCGATCATGTCTGCATAATATGGTTGATAATATGAGTTAGATTGATAACAGTGAGTGTAATAAGTATAGTAATTGTCGTTCTATCGATCACATAAGCATAATATGGCTAATAATACGAGTTAGATTGATAGTAATAACAGTAGTGAGTATAGTAATTGTCGTTCTATCGATCATGTAAGCATAATATGGCTAATAATATGAGTTAGATTGATAATAATAAGAGTAATGAGTATAGTAATTGTCGTTCTATCGATCATATAAGCATAATATGGCTAATAATCTGTGTTAGATTGATAATAATAAGAGTAATGAGTATAGTAGTTGTAGTTCTATCGATCATGTCTGCATAATATGGTTGATAATATGAGTTAGATTGATAACAGTGAGTGTAATAAGTATAGTAATTGTCGTTCTATCAATCATATAAGCATAATATGGCTAATAATATGAGTTAGATTGATAATAATAAGAGAAATAAGTATAGTAATTGTAGTTCTACCGATCATATAAGCATAATATGGCTAATAATATGAGTTAGATTGATAATAGTAAGACTAATAAGTATAGCAATTATCGTTCTACCGATCATACAAGCATAATATGGCTAATCATATGAGTTAGATTGATAATAGTGAGTGTAATAAGTATAGTAATTGTCGTTCTGTCGATCATATAAGCATAATATGGCTAATAATATGAGTTAGATTGATAATAATAAGAGTAATAAGTATAGTAATTGTCGTTCTATCGATCATATAAGCATAATATTGCTAATAATATGAGTTAGATTGATAATAATAAGAGTAATGAGTATAGTAATTGTCGTTCTATCGATCACATAAGCATAATATGGCTAATAATATGAGTTAGATTGATAGTAATAACTGTAGTGAGTATAGTGATTGTCGTTCTATCGATCATATAAGCATAATATGGCTAATAATATGAGTTAGATTGATAATAATAAGAGTAATGAGTATATTGATTGTCGTTCTATCGATCATATAAGCATAATATGGCTAATAATATGAGTTAGATTGATAATAATAAGAGTAATGAGTATAGTAGTTGTAGTTCTATCGATCATATCTGCATAATATGGTTAATAATATGAGTTAGATTGATAATAATAAGAGTAATAGGTATAGTAATTGTAGTTCTATCGATCATATAAGCATAATGTGGCTTATAATATGAGTTAGATTGATAATAATAAGAGAAATAAGTATAGTAATTGTAGTTCTACCGATCATATAAGCATAATATGGCTAATAATATGAGTTAGATTGATAATAATAAGAGTAATAAGTATAGTAATTGTCGTTCTATCGATCATATAAGCATAATATTGCTAATAATATGAGTTAGATTGATAATAATAAGAGTAATGAGTATAGTAATTGTCGTTCTATCGATCATATAAGCATAGTATGGCTAATAACATGAGTTAGATTGATAATAATAAGAGTAATAAGTATAGTAATTGTCGTTCTATCGATCACATAAGCATAATATGGGTAATAATATGAGTTAGATGGATAGTAATAAGAGTACTGAGTATAGTAATTGCCGTTCTATCGATCATATAAGCATAATATGGCTAATAATATGAGTTAGGTTGATAATAATAAGAGTAATAAGTATAGTAATTGTCGTTCTATCGATCATATTTGCATAATATGGTTAATAATATGAGTTAGATCGATAACAGTGAGTGTAATAAGTATAGTAATTGTCGTCCTATCAATCATATAAGCATAATATGGCTAATAATATGAGTTAGATTGATAATAATAAGAGTAATGAGTATAGTAGTTGTAGTTCTATCGATCATATCTGCATAATATGGTTAATAATATGAGTTAGATTGATAATAATAAGACTAATAAGTATAGTAATTATCGTTCTTCCGATCATATAAGCATAATATGGCTAATAATATGAGTTAGATTGATAACAATAAGACGAATAAGTATAGCAATTGCCGTTCTATCGATCATATAAGCATAATATTGCTAATAATATGAGTTAGATTGATAATAATAAGAGTAATGAGTATAGTAATTGTCGTTCTATCGATCACATAAGCATAATATGGCTAATAATATGAGTTAGATTGATAGTAATAACTGTAGTGAGTATAGTGATTGTCGTTCTATCGATCATATAAGCATAATATGGCTAATAATATGAGTTAGATTGATAATAATAAGAGTAATGAGTATATTGATTGTCGTTCTATCGATCATATAAGCATAATATGGCTAATAATATGAGTTAGATTGATAATAATAAGAGTAATGAGTATAGTAGTTGTAGTTCTATCGATCATATCTGCATAATATGGTTAATAATATGAGTTAGATTGATAACAATAAGAGTAAAATGTATAGTAATTGTCGTTCTATCGATCATATAAGCATAATATGGCTAATAATATGAGTTAGATTGATAGTAATAAGAGTAATAAGTATAGTAATTATCGTTCTACCGATCATACAAGCATAATATGGCTAATCATATGAGTTAGATTGATAATAATAAGAGTAATGAGTATAGTAGTTGTAGTTCTATCGATCATATCTGCATAATATGGTTAATAATATGAGTTAGATTGATAATAATAAGAGTAATAGGTATAGTAATTGTAGTTCTATCGATCATATAAGCATAATGTGGCTTATAATATGAGTTAGATTGATAATAATAAGAGTAATAAGTATAGTAATTATCGTTCTTCCGATCATATAAGCATAATATGGCTAATAATATGAGTTACATTGATAATAACAAGAGAAAAAAGTATAGTAATTATCGTTCTACCGATCATATAAGCATAATATGGCTAATAATATGAGTTAGATTGATAATAGTGAGTGTAATAAGTATAGTAATTGTCGTTCTGTCGATCATATAAGCATAGTATGGCTAATAATATGAGATCGATTGATAATAATAAGAGTAATACGTACAGTAATTGTCGTTCTATCGATCATATAAGCATGGTATGGCTAATAATATCAGTTAGATGGATAATAATAAGAGTAATAAGTACAGTAATTGTCGTTCTATCGATCACATAAGCATAATATGGCTAATAATATGAGTTAGATTGATAGTAATAACTGTAGTGAGTATAGTGATTGTCGTTCTATCGATCATATAAGCATAATATGGCTAATAATATGAGTTAGATTGATAATAATAAGACCAATAAGTATAGTAATTGTCGTTCTATCGATCACATAAGCATAATATGGCTAATAATACGAGTTAGATTGATAGTAAAAACAGTAGTGAGTATAGTAATTGTCGTTCTATCGATCATGTAAGCATA
>NW_027474500.1:0-38973 GCF_050947335.1 Megachile rotundata
TCGTATTATTAGCCATATTATGCTTATATGATCGATAGAACGACAAATACTATACTTATTACTCTTATTATTATCAATCTAACTCATATTATTAACCATATTATGCTAATATGATCGACAGAACGACAATTACTATACTTATTACACTCACTATTATCAATCTAACTCATATTATTCACCATATTATGCAGATATGATCGATAGCACGACATTTACTATACTTACTACTCTTATTATTATCAACCTAACTCATGTTATTCGCCATATATTGCTTATATGATCGATAGAACGACAATTACTATACTTATTATTCTTATTTTTATCAACCCAACTCATATTATTCGCCATATTATGCTTAAATGATCGATAGAACGACAATTACTATACTTATTACTCTTATTATTATCAATCTAACTCATATTATTAACCATATTATGCAGATATGATCGAAAGAACTACAATTACTATACTTATTACACTCACTATTATCAATCTAACTCATATTATTAACCATATTATGCAGATATGATCGATAGCACGACATTTACTATACTTATTACTCTTATTATTATCAACCTAACTCATATTATTAGCCATATTATGCTTATATGATCGATAGAACAACAATTACTATACTTATTATTCTTATTTTTATCAACCCAACTCATATTATTCGCCATATTATACTTAAATGATCGATAGAACGACAATTACTATACTTATTACTCTTATTATTATGAATCTTACTCATATTATTAGCCATATTATGCTTATATGATCGATAGAACGACAATTACTATACTTATTACTGTTATTATTATGAATCTGACTCATATTATTAGCCATATTATGCTTATATGATCGATAGACCTACAATTACTATACTCATTACTCTTATTATTATCAATCCAACTCATATTATTACCCGTATTATGCTGATATGATCGATAGAACGACATTCACTATACTTATTACACTCACTATTATCAATCTAACTCATATTATTAACCATATTATGCAGATATGATAGATAGAACGACAATTACTATACTTATTACTCTTATTATTATCATTCTAACTCATATTATTAACCATATTAAGCAGATATGATCGATAGAGCTACAATTACTATACTCATTACTCTTATTATTATCAATCTAACTCATGCTATTAGCCATATTATGGTTATATGATCGATATAAAGACAATTACTATACTTATTACTCTTATTATTATCAATCTAACTCATATTATTAGCCATATTACGCTTATATGATCGATAGAACGACAATTACTATACTCACTACTCTTAGTATTATCACTCTAACTCATATTATTAGCCATATTATGCTTGTATGATCGAGAGAACGACAATTACTATACTTATTACTCTTATTATTATCAATCTAACTCATATTATTAGCCATATTATGCTTATATGATCGATAGAACGAGAATTACTATACTCACTACTCTTAGTATTATCAACCTAACTCATATTATTAGCCATATTATGGTTATATTATCGGTAGAACGACAATTACTATACTTATTACTGTTATTATTATGAATCTAACTCATATTATTAACCATATTATGCAGATATGTTCGATAGAACTAGAATTACTATACTCATTACTCTTATTATTATCTATCTAACTCATATTATTAGCCATATTATGCTTATATGATCGATAGAATGAGAATTACTATACTCACTACTCTTAGTATTATCAATCTAACTCATATTATTAGCCATATTATGCTTAAATGATCGATAGAACTACAATTACTATACTCATTACTCTTATTATTATCAATCTAACTCATATTATTAGCCATATTATGCTTAAATGATCGATAGAACTACAATTACTATACTCATTACTCTTATTATTATCAATCTAACTCATATTGTTAACCATATTATGCAGATATGATCGATAGAACGACAATTACTATACTTATTACTCTTATTATTATCAATCTAACTGATATTATTAGCCATATTGTGCTTATATGATCGATAGAACGACAATTACTATACTTATTACTCTTATTATTATCAATCTAACTCGTATTATTAGCCATATTATGCTTATATGATCGATAGAACGACAAATACTATACTTATTACTCTTATTATTATCAATCTAACTCATATTATTAACCATATTATGCTAATATGATCGACAGAACGACAATTACTATACTTATTACACTCACTATTATCAATCTAACTCATATTATTAACCATATTATGCAGATATGATCGATAGCACGACATTTACTATACTTACTACTCTTATTATTATCAACCTAACTCATATTATTCGCCATATATTGCTTATATGATCGATAGAACGACAATTACTATACTTATTATTCTTATTTTTATCAACCCAACTCATATTATTCGCCATATTATGCTTAAATGATCGATAGAACGACAATTACTATACTTATTACTCTTATTATTATGAACCTTACTCATATTATTAGCCATATTATGCTTATATGATCGATAGAACTACAATTACTATACTCATTACTCTTATTATTATCTATCCAACTCATATTATTACCCATATTATGCTGATATGATCGATAGAACGACATTCACTATACTTATTACACTCACTATTATCAATCTAACTCATATTATTAACCATATTATGCAGATATGATCGATAGAACGACAATTACTATACTTATTACTCTTATTATTATCAATCTAACTCATATTATTAGCCATATTGTGCTTATATGAGCGATAGAACGACAATTACTATATTTATTGCACTCACTATTATCAATCTAACTCACATTATTAGCCATATTATGCTTATATGATCGATAGTACGACAATTACTATACTCATTACTCTTATTATTATCAATCTAACTCATATTATTAGCCATATTATGCTTATATGATCGATAGAATGAGAATTACTATACTCACTACTCTTAGTATTATCACTCTAACTCATATTATTAGCCATATTATGCTTATATGATCGATAGTACGACAATTACTATACTTATTACACTTATTATTATCAATCTAACTCATATTATTAGCCATATTATGCATATATGATCGATAGAACGACAATTACTATACTTATTACTCTTATTATTATCAATCTAACTCATATTATTAGCCATATTGTGCTTATATGAGCGATAGAACGACAATTACTATATTTATTGCACTCACTATTATCAATCTAACTCACATTATTAGCCATATTATGCTTATATGATCGATAGTACGACAATTACTATACTCATTACTCTTATTATTATCAATCTAACTCATATTATTAACCATATTATGCACATATGATCGATCGAACGACAATTACTATACTTTTTACACTTATTATTATCAATCTAACTCATATTATAAGCCATATTATGCTTATATGATCGATAGTACGACAATTACTATACTCATTGCTCTTATTATTATCAATCTAACTCATATTATTAACCATATTATGCAATTATGATCGATAGAACGACAATTACTATACTTATTACACTTATTATTATCAATCTAACTCATATTATTAGCCATATTATGCTTATATGATCGATAGAACGACAATTACTATACTTATTACTCTTATTATTATCAATCTAACTCATATTATTAGCCATATTGTGCTTATATGAGCGATAGAACGACAATTACTATATTTATTACACTCATTATTATCAATCTAACTCATATTATTAACCATATTATGCAGATATGATCGATAGAACTACAATTACTATACTCATTACTCTTATTATTATCATTCTAACTCATATTATTAACCATATTAAGCAGATATGATCGATAGAGCTACAATTACTATACTCATTACTCTTATTATTATCAATCTAACTCATATTATTAGCCATATTATGCTTATATGATCGATAGTACGACAATTACTATACTCATTGCTCTTATTATTATTAATCTAACTCATATTATTAACCATATTATGCAATTATGATCGATAGAACGACAATTACTATACCTATTACACTTATTATTATCAATCTAACTCATATTATTAGCCATATTATGCTTATATGATCGATAGAACGACAATTACTATACTTATTACTCTTATTATTATCAATCTAACTCATATTATTAGCCATATTGTGCTTATATGAGCGATAGAACGACAATTACTATATTTATTACACTCACTATTATCAATCTAACTCATATTATTAACCATATTATGCAGATATGATCGATAGAACGACAATTACTATACTCATTACTCTTATTATTATCAATCCAACTCATATTATTAGCCATATTATGCTTATATGATCGAGAGAACGAGAATTACTATAGTCACTACCCTTAGTATTATCAATCTAACTCATATTATTAGCCATATTGTGCTTATATGAGCGATAGAACGACAATTACTATATTTATTACACTCACTATTATCAATCTAACTCATATTATTAACCATATTATGCAGATATGATCGATAGAACGACAATTACTATACTCATTACTCTTATTATTATCAATCCAACTCATATTATTAGCCATATTATGCTTACATGATCGAGAGAACGAGAATTACTATAGTCACTACCCTTAGTATTATCAATCTACCTCATATTATTAGCCATATTATGCTTATATGATCGATAGAACGACAATTACTATACTTATTATTCTTATTTTTATCAACCCAACTCATATTATTCGCCATATTATGCTTAAATGATCGATAGAACGACAATTACTATACTTATTACTCTTATTATTATGAATCTTACTCATATTATTAGCCATATTATGTTTATATGATCGATAGAACGACAAATACTATACTTATTACTCTTATTATTATCAATCTAACTCATATTATTAACCATATTATGCTAATATGATCGACAGAACGACAATTACTATACTTATTACACTCACTATTATCAATCTAACTCATATTATTCACCATATTATGCAGATATGATCGATAGCACGACATTTACTATACTTACTACTCTTATTATTATCAACCTAACTCATATTATTCGCCATATATTGCTTATATGATCGATAGAACGACAATTACTATACTTATTATTCTTATTTTTATCAACCCAACTCATATTATTCGCCATATTATGCTTAAATGATCGATAGAACGACAATTACTATACTTATTACTCTTATTATTATCAATCTAACTCATATTATTAACCATATTATGCAGATATGATCGAAAGAACTACAATTACTATACTTATTACACTCACTATTATCAATCTAACTCATATTATTAACCATATTATGCAGATATGATCGATAGCACGACATTTACTATACTTATTACTCTTATTATTATCAACCTAACTCATATTATTAACCATATTAAGCAGATATGATCGATAGAGCTACAATTACTATACTCATTACTCTTATTATTATCAATCTAACTCATGCTATTAGCCATATTATGGTTATATGATCGATATAAAGACAATTACTATACTTAATACTCTTATTATTATCAATCTAACTCATATTATTAGCCATATTACGCTTATATGATCGATAGAACGACAATTACTATACTCACTACTCTTAGTATTATCACTCTAACTCATATTATTAGCCATATTATGCTTGTATGATCGAGAGAACGACAATTACTATACTTATTACTCTTATTATTATCAATCTAACTCATATTATTAGCCATATTATGCTTATATGATCGATAGAACGAGAATTACTATACTCACTACTCTTAGTATTATCAACCTAACTCATATTATTAGCCATATTATGGTTATATTATCGGTAGAACGACAATTACTATACTTATTACTGTTATTATTATGAATCTAACTCATATTATTAACCATATTATGCAGATATGTTCGATAGAACTAGAATTACTATACTCATTACTCTTATTATTATCTATCTAACTCATATTATTAGCCATATTATGCTTATATGATCGATAGAATGAGAATTACTATACTCACTACTCTTAGTATTATCAATCTAACTCATATTATTAGCCATATTATGCTTAAATGATCGATAGAACTACAATTACTATACTCATTACTCTTATTATTATCAATCTAACTCATATTATTAGCCATATTATGCTTAAATGATCGATAGAACTACAATTACTATACTCATTACTCTTAATATTATCAATCTAACTCATATTGTTAACCATATTATGCAGATATGATCGATAGAACGACAATTACTATACTTATTACTCTTATTATTATCAATCTAACTGATATTATTAGCCATATTGTGCTTATATGATCGATAGAACGACAATTACTGTACTTATTACTCTTATTATTATCAATCTAACTCGTATTATTAGCCATATTATGCTTATATGATCGATAGAACGACAAATACTATACTTATTACTCTTATTATTATCAATCTAACTCATATTATTAACCATATTATGCTAATATGATCGACAGAACGACAATTACTATACTTATTACACTCACTATTATCAATCTAACTCATATTATTAACCATATTATGCAGATATGATCGATAGCACGACATTTACTATACTTACTACTCTTATTATTATCAACCTAACTCATATTATTCGCCATATATTGCTTATATGATCGATAGAACGACAATTACTATACTTATTATTCTTATTTTTATCAACCCAACTCATATTATTCGCCATATTATGCTTAAATGATCGATAGAACGACAATTACTATACTTATTACTCTTATTATTATGAACCTTACTCATATTATTAGCCATATTATGCTTATATGATCGATAGAACTACAATTACTATACTCATTACTCTTATTATTATCTATCCAACTCATATTATTACCCATATTATGCTGATATGATCGATAGAACGACATTCACTATACTTATTACACTCACTATTATCAATCTAACTCATATTATTAACCATATTATGCAGATATGATCGATAGAACGACAATTACTATACTTATTACTCTTATTATTATCAATCTAACTCATATCATTAGCCATATTGTGCTTATATGAGCGATAGAACGACAATTACTATATTTATTGCACTCACTATTATCAATCTAACTCACATTATTAGCCATATTATGCTTATATGATCGATAGTACGACAATTACTATACTCATTACTCTTATTATTATCAATCTAACTCATATTATTAGCCATATTATGCTTATATGATCGATAGAACGACAATCACTATACTTATTACACTTATTATTATCAATCTAACTCACATCATTAGCCATATTATGCTTATATGATCGATAGAACGACAGGTACTATACTTATTATTCTTAGTTTTATCAACCCAACTCATATTATTCGCCATATTATGCTTAAATGATCGATAGAACGACAAATACTATACTTATTACTCTTATTATTATCAATCTAACTCATATTATTAACCATATTATGCGGATATGATCGATAGAACTACAATTACTATACTTATTACACTCACTATTATCAATCTAACTCATATTATTAACCATATTATGCAGATATGATCGATAGCACGACATTTACTATACTTATTACTCTTATTATTATAAACCTAACTCATATTATTAGCCTTATTATGCTTATATGATCGATAGAACGACAATTACTATACTTATTATTCTTATTTTTATCAACCCAACTCATACTATTCGCCATATTATGCTTAAATGATCGATAGAACGACAATTACTATACTTATTACTCTTATTATTATGAATCTTACTCATATTATTAGCCATATTATGCTTATATGATCGATAGAACGACAATTACTATACTTATTACTGTTATTATTATGAATCTGACTCATATTATTAGCCATATTATGCTTATATGATCGATAGACCTACAATTACTATACTCATTACTCTTATTATTATCAATCCAACTCATATTATTACCCGTATTATGCTGATATGATCGATAGAACGACATTCACTATACTTATTACACTCACTATTATCAATCTAACTCATATTATTAACCATATTATGCAGATATGATCGATAGAACGACAATTACTATACTTATTACTCTTATTATTATCATTCTAACTCATATTATTAACCATATTAATGGTGATATGATCGATAGAGCTACAATTACTATACTCATTACTCTTATTATTATCAATCTAACTCATGCTATTAGCCATATTGTGCTTATATGAGCGATAGAACGACAATTACTATATTTATTGCACTCACTATTATCAATCTAACTCACATTATTAGCCATATTATGCTTATATGATCGATAGTACGACAATTACTATACTCATTACTCTTATTATTATCAATCTAACTCATATTATTAACCATATTATGCAGATATGATCGATAGAATGAGAATTACTATACTCACTACTCTTAGTATTATCACTCTAACTCATATTATTAGCCATATTGTGCTTATATGATCGATAGAACGACAAATACTATACTTATTACTCTTATTATTATCAATCTAACTCGTATTATTAGCCATATTATGCTTATATGATCGATAGAACGACAAATACTATACTTATTACTCTTATTATTATCAATCTAACTCATATTATTAGCCATATTGTGCATATATGAGCGATAGAACGACAATTACTATATTTATTGCACTCACTATTATCAATCTAACTCACATTATTAGCCATATTATGCTTATATGATCGATAGTACGACAATTACTATACTCATTACTCTTATTATTATCAATCTAACTCATATTATTAACCATATTATGCAGATATGATCGATCGAACGACAATTACTCTACTTTTTACACTTATTATTATCAATCCAACTCATATTATTAGCCATATTATGCTTATATGATCGATAGTACGACAATTACTATACTCATTGCTCTTATTATTATCAATCTAACTCATATTATTAACCATATTATGCAATTATGATCGATAGAACGACAATTACTATACTTATTACACTTATTATTATCAATCTAACTCATATTATTAGCCATATTATGCTTATACGATCGATAGAACGACAATTACTATACTTATTACTCTTATTATTATCAATCTAACTCATATTATTAGCCATATTGTGCTTATATGAGCGATAGAACGACAATTACTATATTTATTACACTCACTATTATCAATCTAACTCATATTATTTACCATATTATGCAGATATGATCGATAGAACGACAATTACTATACTCATTACTCTTATTATTATCAATCTAACTCATGCTATTAGCCATATTATGGTTATATGATCGATATAACGACAATTACTATTATTATTACTCTTATTATTATCAATCTAACTCATATTATTAGCCATATTGTGCTTATATGAGCGATAGAACGACAATTACTATATTTATTGCACTCACTATTATCAATCTAACTCACATTATTAGCCATATTATGCTTATATGATCGATAGTACGACAATTACTATACTCATTACTCTTATTATTATCAATCTAACTCGTATTATTAGCCATATTATGCTTATATGATCGATAGAACGACAAATACTATACTTATTACTCTTATTATTATCAATCTAACTCATATTATTAACCATATTATGCTAATATGATCGACAGAACGACAATTACTATACTTATTACACTCACTATTATCAATCTAACTCATATTATTCACCATATTATGCAGATATGATCGATAGCACGACATTTACTATACTTACTACTCTTATTATTATCAACCTAACTCATATTATTCGCCATATATTGCTTATATGATCGATAGAACGACAATTACTATACTTATTATTCTTATTTTTATCAACCCAACTCATATTATTCGCCATATTATGCTTAAATGATCGATAGAACGACAATTACTATACTTATTACTCTTATTATTATCAATCTAACTCATATTATTAACCATATTATGCAGATATGATCGAAAGAACTACAATTACTATACTTATTACACTCACTATTATCAATCTAACTCATATTATTAACCATATTATGCAGATATGATCGATAGCACGACATTTACTATACTTATTACTCTTATTATTATCAACCTAACTCATATTATTAACCATATTAAGCAGATATGATCGATAGAGCTACAATTACTATACTCATTACTCTTATTATTATCAATCTAACTCATGCTATTAGCCATATTATGGTTATATGATCGATATAAAGACAATTACTATACTTATTACTCTTATTATTATCAATCTAACTCATATTATTAGCCATATTACGCTTATATGATCGATAGAACGACAATTACTATACTCACTACTCTTAGTATTATCACTCTAACTCATATTATTAGCCATATTATGCTTGTATGATCGAGAGAACGACAATTACTATACTTATTACTCTTATTATTATCAATCTAACTCATATTATTAGCCATATTATGCTTATATGATCGATAGAACGAGAATTACTATACTCACTACTCTTAGTATTATCAACCTAACTCATATTATTAGCCATATTATGGTTATATTATCGGTAGAACGACAATTACTATACTTATTACTGTTATTATTATGAATCTAACTCATATTATTAACCATATTATGCAGATATGTTCGATAGAACTAGAATTACTATACTCATTACTCTTATTATTATCTATCTAACTCATATTATTAGCCATATTATGCTTATATGATCGATAGAATGAGAATTACTATACTCACTACTCTTAGTATTGTCAATCTAACTCATATTATTAGCCATATTATGCTTAAATGATCGATAGAACTACAATTACTATACTCATTACTCTTATTATTATCAATCTAACTCATATTATTAGCCATATTATGCTTAAATGATCGATAGAACTACAATTACTATACTCATTACTCTTATTATTATCAATCTAACTCATATTGTTAACCATATTATGCAGATATGATCGATAGAACGACAATTACTATACTTATTACTCTTATTATTATCAATCTAACTGATATTATTAGCCATATTGTGCTTATATGATCGATAGAACGACAATTACTGTACTTATTACTCTTATTATTATCAATCTAACTCGTATTATTAGCCATATTATGCTTATATGATCGATAGAACGACAAATACTATACTTATTACTCTTATTATTATCAATCTAACTCATATTATTAACCATATTATGCTAATATGATCGACAGAACGACAATTACTATACTTATTACACTCACTATTATCAATCTAACTCATATTATTAACCATATTATGCAGATATGATCGATAGCACGACATTTACTATACTTACTACTCTTATTATTATCAACCTAACTCATATTATTCGCCATATATTGCTTATATGATCGATAGAACGACAATTACTATACTTATTATTCTTATTTTTATCAACCCAACTCATATTATTCGCCATATTATGCTTAAATGATCGATAGAACGACAATTACTATACTTATTACTCTTATTATTATGAACCTTACTCATATTATTAGCCATATTATGCTTATATGATCGATAGAACTACAATTACTATACTCATTACTCTTATTATTATCTATCCAACTCATATTATTACCCATATTATGCTGATATGATCGATAGAACGACATTCACTATACTTATTACACTCACTATTATCAATCTAACTCATATTATTAACCATATTATGCAGATATGATCGATAGAACGACAATTACTATACTTATTACTCTTATTATTATCAATCTAACTCATATCATTAGCCATATTGTGCTTATATGAGCGATAGAACGACAATTACTATATTTATTGCACTCACTATTATCAATCTAACTCACATTATTAGCCATATTATGCTTATATGATCGATAGTACGACAATTACTATACTCATTACTCTTATTATTATCAATCTAACTCATATTATTAGCCATATTATGCTTATATGATCGATAGAACGACAATCACTATACTTATTACACTTATTATTATCAATCTAACTCACATCATTAGCCATATTATGCTTATATGATCGATAGAGCTACAATTACTATACTCATTACTCTTATTATTATCAATCTAACTCATATTATTAGCCATATTATGCTTATATGATCGATAGTACGACAATTACTATACTCATTGCTGTTATTATTATTAATCTAACTCATATTATTAACCATATTATGCAATTATGATCGATAGAACGACAATTACTATACCTATTACACTTATTATTATCAATCTAACTCATATTATTAGCCATATTATGCTTATATGATCGATAGAACGACAATTACTATACTTATTACTCTTATTATTATCAATCTAACTCATATTATTAGCCATATTGTGCTTATATGAGCGATAGAACGACAATTACTATATTTATTACACTCACTATTATCAATCTAACTCATATTATTAACCATATTATGCAGATATGATCGATAGAACGACAATTACTATACTCATTACTCTTATTATTATCAATCCAACTCATATTATTAGCCATATTATGCTTATATGATCGAGAGAACGAGAATTACTATAGTCACTACCCTTAGTATTATCAATCTAACTCATATTATTAGCCATATTGTGCTTATATGAGCGATAGAACGACAATTACTATATTTATTACACTCATTATTATCAATCTAACTCATATTATTAACCATATTATGCAGATATGATCGATAGAACTACAATTACTATACTTATTACTCTTATTATTATCTATCTAACTCATATTATTAGCCATATTATGCTTATATGATCGATAGAACGAGAATTACTATACTCACTACTCTTAGTGTTATCAATCTAACTCGTATTATTAGCCATATTATGCTTATATGACCGATAGAACGACAAATACTATACTTATTACTCTTATTATTATCAATCTAACTCATATTATTAACCATATTATGCTAATATGATCGACAGAACGACAATTACTATACTTATTACACTCACTATTATCAATCTAACTCATATTATTAACCATATTATGCAGATATGATCGATAGAACGACAATTACTATACTTGTTACTCTTATTATTATCATTCTAACTCATATTATTAACCATATTATGCTTATATGATCGATAGAACGACAGGTACTATACTTATTATTCTTAGTTTTATCAACCCAACTCATATTATTCGCCATATTATGCTTAAATGATCGATAGAACGACAATTACTATACTTATTACTGTTATTATTATGAATCTGACTCATATTATTAGCCATATTATGCTTACATGATCGATAGACCTACAATTACTATACTCATTACTCTTATTATTATCAATCCAACTCATATTATTACCCGTATTATGCTGATATGATCGATAGAACGACATTCACTATACTTATTACACTCACTATTATCAATCTAACTCATATTATTAACCATATTATGCAGATATGATCGATAGAACGACAATTACTATACTTATTACTCTTATTATTATCATTCTAACTCATATTATTAACCATATTAAGCAGATATGATCGATAGAGCTACAATTACTATACTCATTACTCTTATTATTATCAATCTAACTCATACTATTAGCCATATTATGCTTATATGATCGATAGTACGACAATTACTATACTCATTGCTCTTATTATTATTAATCTAACTCATATTATTAACCATATTATGCAATTACGATCGATAGAACGACAATTACTATACTTATTACACTTATTATTATCAATCTAACTCATATTATTAGCCATATTATGCTTATATGATCGATAGAACGACAATTACTATACTTATTACTCTTATTATTATCAATCTAACTCATATTATTAGCCATATTGTGCTTATATGAGCGATAGAACGACAATTACTATATTTATTACACTCACTATTATCAATCTAACTCATATTATTAACCATATTATTCAGATATGATCGATAGAACGACAATTACTATACTTATTACTCTTATTATTATCATTCTAACTCATATTATTAACCATATTAAGCAGATATGATCGATAGAGCTACAATTACTATACTCATTACTCTTATTATTATCAATCTAACTCATATTATTAGCCATATTATGCTTATATGATCGATAGTACGACAATTACTATACTCATTGCTCTTATTATTATTAATCTAACTCATATTATTAACCATATTATGCAATTATGATCGATAGAACGACAATTACTATAACTATTACACTTATTATTATCAATCTAACTCATATTATTAGCCATATTATGCTTATATGATCGATAGAACGACAATTACTATACTTATTACTCTTATTATTATCAATCTAACTCATATTATTAGCCATATTGTGCTTATATGAGCGATAGAACGACAATTACTATATTTATTACACTCACTATTATCAATCTAACTCATATTATTAACCATATTATGCAGATATGATCGATAGAACGACAATTACTATACTCATTACTCTTATTATTATCAATCCAACTCATATTATTAGCCATATTATGCTTACATGATCGAGAGAACGAGAATTACTATAGTCACTACCCTTAGTATTATCAATCTACCTCATATTATTAGCCATATTATGCTTATATGATCGATAGAACGACAATTACTATACTTATTATTCTTATTTTTATCAACCCAACTCATACTATTCGCCATATTATGCTTAAATGGATCGATAGAACGACAATTACTATACTTATTACTCTTATTATTATGAATCTTACTCATATTATTAGCCATATTATGCTTATATGATCGATAGAACGACAATTACTATACTTATTGCTGTTATTATTATGAATCTGACTCATATTATTAGCCATATTATGCTTATATGATCGATAGACCTACAATTACTATACTCATTACTCTTATTATTATCAATCCAACTCATATTATTACCCGTATTATGCTGATATGATCGATAGAACGACATTCACTATACTTATTACACTCACTATTATCAATCTAACTCATATTATTAACCATATTATGCAGATATGATCGATAGAACGACAATTACTATACTTATTACTCTTATTATTATCATTCTAACTCATATTATTAACCATATTAATGGTGATATGATCGATAGAGCTACAATTACTATACTCATTACTCTTATTATTATCAATCTAACTCATGCTATTAGCCATATTGTGCTTATATGAGCGATAGAACGACAATTACTATATTTATTGCACTCACTATTATCAATCTAACTCACATTATTAGCCATATTATGCTTATATGATCGATAGTACGACAATTACTATACTCATTACTCTTATTATTATCAATCTAACTCATATTATTAACCATATTATGCAGATATGATCGATAGAATGAGAATTACTATACTCACTACTCTTAGTATTATCACTCTAACTCATATTATTAGCCATATTGTGCTTATATGATCGATAGAACGACAAATACTATACTTATTACTCTTATTATTATCAATCTAACTCAAATTATTAACCATATTATGCTAATATGATCGACAGAACGACAATTACTATACTTATTACACTCACTATTATCAATCTAACTCATATTATTAACCATATTATGCAGATATGATCGATAGCACGACATTTACTATACTTATTACTCTGATTATTATCAACCTAACTCATACTATTCGCCATATATTGCTTATATGATCGATAGAACGACAATTACTATACTTATTATTCTTATTTTTATCAACCCAACTCATATTATTCGCCATATTATGCTTAAATGATCGATAGAACGACAATTACTATACTTATTACTCTTATTATTATGAATCTTACTCATATTATTAGCCATATTATGCTTATATGATTGATAGAACTACAATTACTATACTCATTACTCTTATTATTATCTATCCAACTCATATTATTACCCATATTATGCTGATATGGTCGATAGAACGACATTCACTATACTTATTACACTCACTATTATCAATCTAACTCATATTATTAACAATATTATGCAGATATGATCGATAGAACGACAATTACTATACTTATTACTCTTATTATTATCAATCTAACTCATATTATTAGCCATATTGTGCTTATATGAGCGATAGAACGACAATTACTATATTTATTGCACTCACTATTATCATACTAACTCACATTATTAGCCATATTATGCTTATATGATCGATAGTACTACAATTACTATACTCATTACTCTTATTATTATCAATCTAACTCATATTATTAGCCATATTATGCTTATATGATCGATAGAATGAGATTTACTATACTCACTACTCTTAGTATTATCACTCTAACTCATATTATTAGCCATATTATGCTTATATGATCGATAGTACGACAATTACTATACTTATTACACTTATTATTTTCAATCTAACTCATATTATTAGCCATATTATGCTTATATGATCGATAGAACGACAATTACTATACTTATTACTCTTATTATTATCAATCTAACTCATATTATTAGCCATATTGTGCATATATGAGCGATAGAACGACAATTACTATATTTATTGCACTCACTATTATCAATCTAACTCACATTATTAGCCATATTATGCTTATATGATCGATAGTACGACAATTACTATACTCATTACTCTTATTATTATCAATCTAACTCATATTATTAACCATATTATGCAGATATGATCGATCGAACGACAATTACTCTACTTTTTACACTTATTATTATCAATCTAACTCATATTATTAGCCATATTATGCTTATATGATCGATAGTACGACAATTACTATACTCATTGCTCTTATTATTATCAATCTAACTCATATTATTAACCATATTATGCAATTATGATCGATAGAACGACAATTACTATACTTATTACACTTATTATTATCAATCTAACTCATATTATTAGCCATATTATGCTTATATGATCGATAGAACGACAATTACTATACTTATTACTCTTATTATTATCAATCTAACTCATATTATTAGCCATATTGTGCTTATATGAGCGATAGAACGACAATTACTATATTTATTACACTCACTATTATCAATCTAACTCATATTATTTACCATATTATGCAGATATGATCGATAGAACGACAATTACTATACTCATTACTCTTATTATTATCAATCTAACTCATGCTATTAGCCATATTATGGTTATATGATCGATATAACGACAATTACTATTATTATTACTCTTATTATTATCAATCTAACTCATATTATTAGCCATATTGTGCTTATATGATCGATAGAACGACAATTACTATACTTATTACTCTTATTATTATCAATCTAACTCATATTATTAGCCATATTGTGCTTATATGAGCGATAGAACGACAATTACTATATTTATTGCACTCACTATTATCAATCTAACTCACATTATTAGCCATATTATGCTTATATGATCGATAGTACGACAATTA
The DNA here is from genome assembly GCF_050947335.1 of Megachile rotundata. NCBI lineage: Eukaryota > Metazoa > Arthropoda > Insecta > Hymenoptera > Megachilidae > Megachile > Megachile rotundata. The sequence goes on from NW_027474500.1 coordinate 17,483, forward strand.
CTATACTCATTGCTCTTATTATTATCAATCTAACTCATATTATTAACCATATTATGCAATTATGATCGATAGAACGACAATTACTATACTTATTACACTTATTATTATCAATCTAACTCATATTATTAGCCATATTATGCTTATATGATCGATAGAACGACAATTACTATACTTATTACTCTTATTATTATCAATCTAACTCATATTATTAGCCATATTGTGCTTATATGAGCGATAGAACGACAATTACTATATTTATTACACTCACTATTATCAATCTAACTCATATTATTTACCATATTATGCAGATATGATCGATAGAACGACAATTACTATACTCATTACTCTTATTATTATCAATCTAACTCATGCTATTAGCCATATTATGGTTATATGATCGATATAACGACAATTACTATTATTATTACTCTTATTATTATCAATCTAACTCATATTATTACCCATATTATGCTGATATGGTCGATAGAACGACATTCACTATACTTATTACACTCACTATTATCAATCTAACTCATATTATTAACAATATTATGCAGATATGATCGATAGAACGACAATTACTATACTTATTACTCTTATTATTATCAATCTAACTCATATTATTAGCCATATTGTGCTTATATGAGCGATAGAACGACAATTACTATATTTATTGCACTCACTATTATCATACTAACTCACATTATTAGCCATATTATGCTTATATGATCGATAGTACTACAATTACTATACTCATTACTCTTATTATTATCAATCTAACTCATATTATTAGCCATATTATGCTTATATGATCGATAGAATGAGATTTACTATACTCACTACTCTTAGTATTATCACTCTAACTCATATTATTAGCCATATTATGCTTATATGATCGATAGTACGACAATTACTATACTTATTACACTTATTATTTTCAATCTAACTCATATTATTAGCCATATTATGCTTATATGATCGATAGAACGACAATTACTATACTTATTACTCTTATTATTATCAATCTAACTCATATTATTAGCCATATTGTGCATATATGAGCGATAGAACGACAATTACTATATTTATTGCACTCACTATTATCAATCTAACTCACATTATTAGCCATATTATGCTTATATGATCGATAGTACGACAATTACTATACTCATTACTCTTATTATTATCAATCTAACTCATATTATTAACCATATTATGCAGATATGATCGATCGAACGACAATTACTCTACTTTTTACACTTATTATTATCAATCTAACTCATATTATTAGCCATATTATGCTTATATGATCGATAGTACGACAATTACTATACTCATTGCTCTTATTATTATCAATCTAACTCATATTATTAACCATATTATGCAATTATGATCGATAGAACGACAATTACTATACTTATTACACTTATTATTATCAATCTAACTCATATTATTAGCCATATTATGCTTATATGATCGATAGAACGACAATTACTATACTTATTACTCTTATTATTATCAATCTAACTCATATTATTAGCCATATTGTGCTTATATGAGCGATAGAACGACAATTACTATATTTATTACACTCACTATTATCAATCTAACTCATATTATTTACCATATTATGCAGATATGATCGATAGAACGACAATTACTATACTCATTACTCTTATTATTATCAATCTAACTCATGCTATTAGCCATATTATGGTTATATGATCGATATAACGACAATTACTATTATTATTACTCTTATTATTATCAATCTAACTCATATTATTAGCCATATTGTGCTTATATGATCGATAGAACGACAATTACTATACTTATTACTCTTATTATTATCAATCTAACTCATATTATTAGCCATATTGTGCTTATATGAGCGATAGAACGACAATTACTATATTTATTGCACTCACTATTATCAATCTAACTCACATTATTAGCCATATTATGCTTATATGATCGATAGTACGACAATTACTATACTCATTGCTCTTATTATTATCAATCTAACTCATATTATTAACCATATTATGCAATTATGATCGATAGAACGACAATTACTATACTTATTACACTTATTATTATCAATCTAACTCATATTATTAGCCATATTATGCTTATATGATCGATAGAACGACAATTACTATACTTATTACTCTTATTATTATCAATCTAACTCATATTATTAGCCATATTGTGCTTATATGAGCGATAGAACGACAATTACTATATTTATTACACTCACTATTATCAATCTAACTCATATTATTTACCATATTATGCAGATATGATCGATAGAACGACAATTACTATACTCATTACTCTTATTATTATCAATCTAACTCATGCTATTAGCCATATTATGGTTATATGATCGATATAACGACAATTACTATTATTATTACTCTTATTATTATCAATCTAACTCATATTATTAGCCATATTGTGCTTATATGAGCGATAGAACGACAATTACTATATTTATTGCACTCACTATTATCAATCTAACTCACATTATTAGCCATATTATGCTTATATGATCGATAGTACGACAATTACTATACTCATTACTCTTATTATTATCAATCTAACTCATATTATTAGCCATATTATGCTTATATGATCGATAGAACGACAATCACTATACTTATTACACTTATTATTATCAATCTAACTCATATCATTAGCCATATTATGCTTATATGATCGATAGAACGACAATTACTATACTTATTACTCTTATTATTATCAATCTAACTCATATTATTAGCCATATTGTGCTTATATGAGCGATAGAACGACAATTACTATATTTATTGCACTCACTATTATCAATCTAACTCACATTATTAGCCATATTATGCTTATATGATCGATAGTACGACAATTACTATACTCATTACTCTTATTATTATCAATCTAACTCATATTATTAACCATATTATGCACATATGATCGATCGAACGACAATTACTATACTTTTTACACTTATTATTATCAATCTAACTCATATTATAAGCCATATTATGCTTATATGATCGATAGTACGACAATTACTATACTCATTGCTCTTATTATTATCAATCTAACTCATATTATTAACCATATTATGCAATTATGATCGATAGAACGACAATTACTATACTTATTACACTTATTATTATCAATCTAACTCATATTATTAGCCATATTATGCTTATATGATCGATAGAACGACAATTACTATACTTATTACTCTTATTATTATCAATCTAACTCATATTATTAGCCATATTGTGCTTATATGAGCGATAGAACGACAATTACTATATTTATTACACTCATTATTATCAATCTAACTCATATTATTAACCATATTATGCAGATATGATCGATAGAACTACAATTACTATACTCATTACTCTTATTATTATCTATCTAACTCATATTATTAGCCATATTATGCTTATATGATCGATAGAACGAGAATTACTATACTCACTACTCTTAGTGTTATCAATCTAACTCGTATTATTAGCCATATTATGCTTATATGATCGATAGAACGACAAATACTATACTTATTACTCTTATTATTATCAATCTAACTCATATTATTAGCCATATTGTGCTTATATGAGCGATAGAACGACAATTACTATATTTATTGCACTCACTATTATCAATCTAACTCACATTATTAGCCATTTTATGCAGATATGATCGATAGCACGACATTTACTATACTTATTACTCTTATTATTATGAACCTAACCCATATTATTAGCCATATTATGCTTATATGATAGATAGAACGACAATTACTATACTTATTATTCTTATTTTTATCAACCCAACTCATATTATTCGCCATATTATGCTTAAATAATCGATAGAACGACAATTACTATACTTATTACTCTTATTATTATGAATCTTACTCATATTATTAGCCATATTATGCCTATATGATCGATAGAACTACAATTACTATACTCATTACTCTTATTATTATCAATCCAACTGATATTATTACCCATATTATGCTGATATGATCGATAGAACGACATTCACTATACTTATTACACTCACTATTATCAATCTAACTCACATTATTAACCATATTATGCAGATATGATCGATAGAACGACAATTACTATACTTGTTACTCTTATTATTATCAATCTAACTCATATTATTAACCATATTAAGCAGATATGATCGATAGAGCTACAATTACTATACTCATTACTCTTATTATTATCAATCTAACTCATATTATTAGCCATATTATGCTTATATGATCGATAGTACGACAATTACTATACTCATTGCTCTTATTATTATTAATCTAACTCATATTATTAACCATATTATGCAATTACGATCGATAGAACGACAATTACTATACTTATTACACTTATTATTATCAATCTAACTCATATTATTAGCCATATTATGCTTATATGATCGATAGAACGACAATTACTATACTTATTACTCTTATTATTATCAATCTAACTCATATTATTAGCCATATTGTGCTTATATGAGCGATAGAACGACAATTACTATATTTATTACACTCACTGTTATCAATCTAACTCATATTATTAACCATATTATTCAGATATGATCGATAGAACGACAATTACTATACTTATTACTCTTATTATTATCATTCTAACTCATATTATTAACCATATTAAGCAGATATGATCGATAGAGCTACAATTACTATACTCATTACTCTTATTATTATCAATCTAACTCATATTATTAGCCATATTATGCTTATATGATCGATAGTACGACAATTACTATACTCATTGCTCTTATTATTATTAATCTAACTCATATTATTAACCATATTATGCAATTATGATCGATAGAACGACAATTACTATACCTATTACACTTATTATTATCAATCTAACTCATATTATTAGCCATATTATGCTTATATGATCGATAGAACGACAATTACTATACTTATTACTCTTATTATTATCAATCTAACTCATATTATTAGCCATATTGTGCTTATATGAGCGATAGAACGACAATTACTATATTTATTACACTCACTATTATCAATCTAACTCATATTATTAACCATATTATGCAGATATGATCGATAGAACGACAATTACTATACTCATTACTCTTATTATTATCAATCCAACTCATATTATTAGCCATATTATGCTTATATGATCGAGAGAACGAGAATTACTATAGTCACTACCCTTAGTATTATCAATCTAACTCATATTATTAGCCATATTATGCTTATATGATCGATAGAACGACAATTACTATACTTATTATTCTTATTTTTATCAACCCGACTCATATTATTCGCCATATTATGCTTAAATGATCAATAGAACGACAATTACTATGCTTATTACTCTTATTATTATGAATCTTACTCATATTATTAGCCATATTATGTTTATATGATCGATAGAACGACAAATACTATACTTATTACTCTTATTATTATCAATCTAACTCATATTATTAACCATATTATGCAGATATGATCGATAGAACGACAAATACTATACTTATTACTCTTATTATTATCAATCTAACTCATATTATTAACCATATTATGCGGATATGATCGATAGAACTACAATTACTATACTTATTACACTCACTATTATCAATCTAACTCATATTATTAACCATATTATGCAGATATGATCGATAGAACGACAATTACTATACTTATTACTCTTATTATTATCATTCTAACTCATATTATTAACCATATTAATGGTGATATGATCGATAGAGCTACAATTACTATACTCATTATGCTTATTATTATCAATCTAACTCATGCTATTAGCCATATTGTGCTTATATGAGCGATAGAACGACAATTACTATATTTATTGCACTCACTATTATCAATCTAACTCACATTATTAGCCATATTATGCTTATATGATCGATAGTACGACAATTACTATACTCATTACTCTTATTATTATCAATCTAACTCATATTATTAACCATATTATGCAGATATGATCGATAGAATGAGAATTACTATACTCACTACTCTTAGTATTATCACTCTAACTCATATTATTAGCCATATTGTGCTTATATGATCGATAGAACGACAAATACTATACTTATTACTCTTATTATTATCAATCTAACTCATATTATTAACCATATTATGCTAATATGATCGACAGAACGACAATTACTATACTTATTACACTCACTATTATCAATCTAACTCATATTATTAACCATATTATGCAGATATGATCGATAGCACGACATTTACTATACTTATTACTCTTATTATTATCAACCTAACTCATACTATTCGCCATATTATGCTTATATGATCGATAGAATGAGATTTACTATACTCACTACTCTTAGCATTATCACTCTAACTCATATTATTAGCCATATTATGCTTATATGATCGATAGTACGACAATTACTATACTTATTACACTTATTATTATCAATCTAACTCATGCTATTAGCCATATTATGGTTATATGATCGATATAACGACAATTACTATTATTATTACTCTTATTATTATCAATCTAACTCATATTATTAGCCATATTGTGCTTATATGATCGATAGAACGACAATTACTATACTTATTACTCTTATTATTATAAATCTAACTCATATTATTAGCCATATTATGCTTATATGATCGATAGAACGACAATTACTATACTTATTATTCTTATTTTTATCAACCCAACTCATATTATTCGCCATATTATGCTTAAATGATCAATAGAACGACAATTACTATGCTTATTACTCTTATTATTATGAATCTTACTCATATTATTAGCCATATTATGTTTATATGATCGATAGAACGACAAATACTATACTTATTACTCTTATTATTATCAATCTAACTCATATTATTAACCATATTATGCAGATATGATCGATAGAACGACAAATACTATACTTATTACTCTTATTATTATCAATCTAACTCATATTATTAACCATATTATGCGGATATGATCGATAGAACTACAATTACTATACTTATTACACTCACTATTATCAATCTAACTCATATTATTAACCATATTATGCAGATATGATCGATAGAACGACAATTACTATACTTATTACTCTTATTATTATCATTCTAACTCATATTATTAACCATATTAATGGTGATATGATCGATAGAGCTACAATTACTATACTCATTATGCTTATTATTATCAATCTAACTCATGCTATTAGCCATATTGTGCTTATATGAGCGATAGAACGACAATTACTATATTTATTGCACTCACTATTATCAATCTAACTCACATTATTAGCCATATTATGCTTATATGATCGATAGTACGACAATTACTATACTCATTACTCTTATTATTATCAATCTAACTCATATTATTAACCATATTATGCAGATATGATCGATAGAATGAGAATTACTATACTCACTACTCTTAGTATTATCACTCTAACTCATATTATTAGCCATATTGTGCTTATATGATCGATAGAACGACAAATACTATACTTATTACTCTTATTATTATCAATCTAACTCATATTATTAACCATATTATGCTAATATGATCGACAGAACGACAATTACTATACTTATTACACTCACTATTATCAATCTAACTCATATTATTAACCATATTATGCAGATATGATCGATAGCACGACATTTACTATACTTATTACTCTTATTATTATCAACCTAACTCATACTATTCGCCATATTATGCTTATATGATCGATAGAATGAGATTTACTATACTCACTACTCTTAGCATTATCACTCTAACTCATATTATTAGCCATATTATGCTTATATGATCGATAGTACGACAATTACTATACTTATTACACTTATTATTATCAATCTAACTCATGCTATTAGCCATATTATGGTTATATGATCGATATAACGACAATTACTATTATTATTACTCTTATTATTATCAATCTAACTCATATTATTAGCCATATTGTGCTTATATGATCGATAGAACGACAATTACTATACTTATTACTCTTATTATTATAAATCTAACTCATATTATTAGCCATATTATGCTTATATGATCGATAGAACGACAATTACTATACTTATTATTCTTATTTTTATCAACCCAACTCATATTATTCGCCATATTATGCTTAAATGATCAATAGAACGACAATTACTATGCTTATTACTCTTATTATTATGAATCTTACTCATATTATTAGCCATATTATGTTTATATGATCGATAGAACGACAAATACTATACTTATTACTCTTATTATTATCAATCTAACTCATATTATTAACCATATTATGCAGATATGATCGATAGAACGACAAATACTATACTTATTACTCTTATTATTATCAATCTAACTCATATTATTAACCATATTATGCGGATATGATCGATAGAACTACAATTACTATACTTATTACACTCACTATTATCAATCTAACTCATATTATTAACCATATTATGCAGATATGATCGATAGAACGACAATTACTATACTTATTACTCTTATTATTATCATTCTAACTCATATTATTAACCATATTAATGGTGATATGATCGATAGAGCTACAATTACTATACTCATTATGCTTATTATTATCAATCTAACTCATGCTATTAGCCATATTGTGCTTATATGAGCGATAGAACGACAATTACTATATTTATTGCACTCACTATTATCAATCTAACTCACATTATTAGCCATATTATGCTTATATGATCGATAGTACGACAATTACTATACTCATTACTCTTATTATTATCAATCTAACTCATATTATTAACCATATTATGCAGATATGATCGATAGAATGAGAATTACTATACTCACTACTCTTAGTATTATCACTCTAACTCATATTATTAGCCATATTGTGCTTATATGATCGATAGAACGACAAATACTATACTTATTACTCTTATTATTATCAATCTAACTCATATTATTAACCATATTATGCTAATATGATCGACAGAACGACAATTACTATACTTATTACACTCACTATTATCAATCTAACTCATATTATTAACCATATTATGCAGATATGATCGATAGCACGACATTTACTATACTTATTACTCTTATTATTATCAACCTAACTCATACTATTCGCCATATTATGCTTATATGATCGATAGAATGAGATTTACTATACTCACTACTCTTAGCATTATCACTCTAACTCATATTATTAGCCATATTATGCTTATATGATCGATAGTACGACAATTACTATACTTATTACACTTATTATTATCAATCTAACTCATGCTATTAGCCATATTATGGTTATATGATCGATATAACGACAATTACTATTATTATTACTCTTATTATTATCAATCTAACTCATATTATTAGCCATATTGTGCTTATATGATCGATAGAACGACAATTACTATACTTATTACTCTTATTATTATAAATCTAACTCATATTATTAGCCATATTATGCTTATATGATCGATAGTACGACAATTACTATACTTATTACACTTATTATTATCAATCTAACTCATGCTATTAGCCATATTATGGTTATATGATCGATATAACGACAATTACTATTATTATTACTCTTATTATTATCAATCTAACTCATATTATTAGCCATATTGTGCTTATATGATCGATAGTACGACAATTACTATACTCATTGCTCTTATTATTATCAATCTAACTCATATTATTAACCATATTATGCAATTATGATCGATAGAACGACAATTACTATACTTATTACACTTATTATTATCAATCTAACTCATATTATTAGCCATATTATGCTTATATGATCGATAGAACGACAATTACTATACTTATTACTCTTATTATTATCAATCTAACTCATATTATTAGCCATATTGTGCTTATATGAGCGATAGAACGACAATTACTATATTTATTACACTCATTATTATCAATCTAACTCATATTATTAACCATATTATGCAGATATGATCGATAGAACTACAATTACTATACTCATTACTCTTATTATTATCTATCTAACTCATATTATTAGCCATATTATGCTTATATGATCGATAGAACGAGAATTACTATACTCACTACTCTTAGTGTTATCAATCTAACTCGTATTATTAGCCATATTATGCTTATATGATCGATAGCACGACATTTACTATACTTATTACTCTTATTATTATGAACCTAACCCATATTATTAGCCATATTATGCTTATATGATAGATAGAACGACAATTACTATACTTATTATTCTTATTTTTATCAACCCAACTCATATTATTCGCCATATTATGCTTAAATAATCGATAGAACGACAATTACTATACTTATTACTCTTATTATTATGAATCTTACTCATATTATTAGCCATATTATGCCTATATGATCGATAGAACTACAATTACTATACTCATTACTCTTATTATTATCAATCCAACTGATATTATTACCCATATTATGCTGATATGATCGATAGAACGACATTCACTGTACTTATTACACTCACTATTATCAATCTAACTCACATTATTAACCATATTATGCAGATATGATCGATAGAACGACAATTACTATACTTGTTACTCTTATTATTATCATTCTAACTCATATTATTAACCATATTATGCTTATATGATCGATAGAACGACAGGTACTATACTTATTATTCTTAGTTTTATCAACCCAACTCATATTATTCGCCATATTATGCTTAAATGATCGATAGAACGACAATTACTATACTTATTACTGTTATTATTATGAATCTGACTCATATTATTAGCCATATTATGCTTACATGATCGATAGAACGACAATTACTATACTTATTACTCTTATTATTATCAATCTAACTCATATTATTAGCCATATTGTGCTTATATGAGCGATAGAACGACAATTACTATATTTATTACACTCACTGTTATCAATCTAACTCATATTATTAACCATATTATTCTGATATGATCGATAGAACGACAATTACTATACTTATTACTCTTATTATTATCATTCTAACTCATATTATTAACCATATTAAGCAGATATGATCGATAGAGCTACAATTACTATACTCATTACTCTTATTATTATCAATCTAACTCATATTATTAGCCATATTATGCTTATATGATCGATAGTACGACAATTACTATACTCATTGCTCTTATTATTATTAATCTAACTCATATTATTAACCATATTATGCAATTATGATCGATAGAACGACAATTACTATACCTATTACACTTATTATTATCAATCTAACTCATATTATTAGCCATATTATGCTTATATGATCGATAGAACGACAATTACTATACTTATTACTCTTATTATTATCAATCTAACTCATATTATTAGCCATATTGCGCTTATATGAGCGATAGAACGACAATTACTATATTTATTACACTCACTATTATCAATCTAACTCATATTATTAACCATATTATGCAGATATGATCGATAGAACGACAATTACTATACTCATTACTCTTATTATTATCAATCCAACTCATATTATTAGCCATATTATGCTTATATGATCGAGAGAACGAGAATTACTATAGTCACTACCCTTAGTATTATCAATCTAACTCATATTATTAGCCATATTATGCTTATATGATCGATAGAACGACAATTACTATACTTATTATTCTTATTTTTATCAACCCAACTCATATTATTCGCCATATTATGCTTAAATGATCAATAGAACGACAATTACTATGCTTATTCCTCTTATTATTATGAATCTTACTCATATTATTAGCCATATTATGTTTATATGATCGATAGAACGACAAATACTATACTTATTACTCTTATTATTATCAATCTAACTCATATTATTAACCATATTATGCAGATATGATCGATAGAACGACAAATACTATACTTATTACTCTTATTATTATCAATCTAACTCATATTATTAACCATATTATGCGGATATGATCGATAGAACTACAATTACTATACTTATTACACTCACTATTATCAATCTAACTCATATTATTAACCATATTATGCAGATATGATCGATAGAACGACAATTACTATACTTATTACTCTTATTATTATCATTCTAACTCATATTATTAACCATATTAATGGTGATATGATCGATAGAGCTACAATTACTATACTCATTATGCTTATTATTATCAATCTAACTCATGCTATTAGCCATATTGTGCTTATATGAGCGATAGAACGACAATTACTATATTTATTGCACTCACTATTATCAATCTAACTCACATTATTAGCCATATTATGCTTATATGATCGATAGTACGACAATTACTATACTCATTACTCTTATTATTATCAATCTAACTCATATTATTAACCATATTATGCAGATATGATCGATAGAATGAGAATTACTATACTCACTACTCTTAGTATTATCACTCTAACTCATATTATTAGCCATATTGTGCTTATATGATCGATAGAACGACAAATACTATACTTATTACTCTTATTATTATCAATCTAACTCATATTATTAACCATATTATGCTAATATGATCGACAGAACGACAATTACTATACTTATTACACTCACTATTATCAATCTAACTCATATTATTAACCATATTATGCAGATATGATCGATAGCACGACATTTACTATACTTATTACTCTTATTATTATCAACCTAACTCATACTATTCGCCATATTATGCTTATATGATCGATAGAATGAGATTTACTATACTCACTACTCTTAGCATTATCACTCTAACTCATATTATTAGCCATATTATGCTTATATGATCGATAGTACGACAATTACTATACTTATTACACTTATTATTATCAATCTAACTCATGCTATTAGCCATATTATGGTTATATGATCGATATAACGACAATTACTATTATTATTACTCTTATTATTATCAATCTAACTCATATTATTAGCCATATTGTGCTTATATGATCGATAGAACGACAATTACTATACTTATTACTCTTATTATTATAAATCTAACTCATATTATTAGCCATATTATGCTTATATGATCGATAGTACGACAATTACTATACTCATTGCTCTTATTATTATCAATCTAACTCATATTATTAACCATATTATGCAATTATGATCGATAGAACGACAATTACTATACCTATTACACTTATTATTATCAATCTAACTCATATTATTAGCCATATTATGCTTATATGATCGATAGAACGACAATTACTATACTTATTACTCTTATTATTATCAATCTAACTCATATTATTAGCCATATTGTGCTTATATGAGCGATAGAACGACAATTACTATATTTATTACACTCACTATTATCAATATAACTCATATTATTAACCATATTATGCAGATATGATCGATAGAACGACAATTACTATACTCATTACTCTTATTATTATCAATCCAACTCATATTATTAGCCATATTATGCTTATATGATCGAGAGAACGAGAATTACTATAGTCACTACCCTTAGTATTATCAATCTAACTCATATTATTAGCCATATTATGCTTATATGATCGATAGAACGACAATTACTATACTTATTCTTATTTTTATCAACCCAACTCATATTATTCGCCATATTATGCTTAAATGATCAATAGAACGACAATTACTATGCTTATTACTCTTATTATTATGAATCTTACTCATATTATTAGCCATATTATGTTTATATGATCGATAGAACGACAAATACTATACTTATTACTCTTATTATTATCAATCTAACTCATATTATTAACCATATTATGCAGATATGATCGATAGAACGACAAATACTATACTTATTACTCTTATTATTATCAATCTAACTCATATTATTAACCATATTATGCGGATATGATCGATAGAACTACAATTACTATACTTATTACACTCACTATTATCAATCTAACTCATATTATTAACCATATTATGCAGATATGATCGATAGAACGACAATTACTATACTTATTACTCTTATTATTATCATTCTAACTCATATTATTAACCATATTAATGGTGATATGATCGATAGAGCTACAATTACTATACTCATTACTCTTATTATTATCAATCTAACTCATGCTATTAGCCATATTGTGCTTATATGAGCGATAGAACGACAATTACTATATTTATTGCACTCACTATTATCAATCTAACTCACATTATTAGCCATATTATGCTTATATGATCGATAGTACGACAATTACTATACTCATTACTCTTATTATTATCAATCTAACTCATATTATTAACCATATTATGCAGATATGATCGATAGAATGAGAATTACTATACTCACTACTCTTAGTATTATCACTCTAACTCATATTATTAGCTATATTGTGCTTATATGATCGATAGAACGACAAATACTATACTTATTACTCTTATTATTATCAATCTAACTCATATTATTAACCATATTATGCTAATATGATCGACAGAACGACAATTACTATACTTATTACACTCACTATTATCAATCTAACTCATATTATTAACCACATTATGCAGATATGATCGATAGCACGACATTTACTATACTTATTACTCTTATTATTATCAACCTAACTCATACTATTCGCCATATTATGCTTATATGATCGATAGAATGAGATTTACTATACTCACTACTCTTAGCATTATCACTCTAACTCATATTATTAGCCATATTATGCTTATATGATCGATAGTACGACAATTACAATACTTATTACACTTATTATTATCAATCTAACTCATGCTATTAGCCATATTATGGTTATATGATCGATATAACGACAATTACTATTATTATTACTCTTATTATTATCAATCTAACTCATATTATTAGCCATATTGTGCTTATATGATCGATAGAACGACAATTACTATACTTATTACTCTTATTATTATAAATCTAACTCATATTATTAGCCATATTATGCTTATATGATCGATAGTACGACAATTACTATACCCATTGCTCTTATTATTATCAATCTAACTCATATTATTAACCATATTATGCAATTATGATCGATAGAACGACAATTACTATACTTATTACACTTATTATTATCAATCTAACTCATATTATTAACCATATTATGCTTATATGATCGATAGAACGACAATTACTATACTTATTACTCTTATTATTATCAATCTAACTCATATTATTAGCCATATTGTGCTTATATGAGCGATAGAACGACAATTACTATATTTATTACACTCACTATTATCAATCTAACTCATATTATTTACCATATTATGCAGATATGATCGATAGAACGACAATTACTATACTCATTACTCTTATTATTATCAATCTAACTCATGCTATTAGCCATATTATGGTTATATGATCGATATAACGACAATTACTATTATTATTACTCTTATTATTATCAATCTAACTCATATTATTAGCCATATTGTGCTTATATGATCGATAGAACGACAATTACTATACTTATTACTCTTATTATTATAAATCTAACTCATATTATTAGCCATATTATGCTTATATGATCGATAGAACGACAATTACTATACTTATTACTCTTATTATTATGAATCTAACTCATATTACTAGCCATATTATGCTTATATTATCGATAGAACGACAATTACTATACTTATTACTGTTATTATTATCAATTTAACTCATATTATTAGCCATATTGTGCTTATATGAGCGATAGATCGACAATTACTATATTTATTGCACTCACTATTATCAATCTAACTCACATTATTAGCCATATTATGCTTATATGATCGATAGAACGACAAATACTATACTTATTACTCTTATTATTATCAATCTAACTCATATTATTAGCCATATTGTGCTTATATGAGCGATAGAACGACAATTACTATACATATTACTCTTATTATTATCATTCTAACTCATATTATTAACCATATTAATGGTGATATGATCGATAGAGCTACAATTACTATACTCATTACTCTTATTATTATCAATCTAACTCATGCTATTAGCCATATTGTGCTTATATGAGCGATAGAACGACAATTACTATATTTATTGCACTCACTATTATCAATCTAACTCACATTATTAGCCATATTATGCTTATATGATCGATAGTACGACAATTACTATACTCATTACTCTTATTATTATCAATCTAACTCATATTATTAACCATATTATGCAGATATGATCGATAGAATGAGAATTACTATACTCACTACTCTTAGTATTATCACTCTAACTCATATTATTAGCTATATTGTGCTTATATGATCGATAGAACGACAAATACTATACTTATTACTCTTATTATTATCAATCTAACTCATATTATTAACCATATTATGCTAATATGATCGACAGAACGACAATTACTATACTTATTACACTCACTATTATCAATCTAACTCATATTATTAACCACATTATGCAGATATGATCGATAGCACGACATTTACTATACTTATTACTCTTATTATTATCAACCTAACTCATACTATTCGCCATATTATGCTTATATGATCGATAGAATGAGATTTACTATACTCACTACTCTTAGCATTATCACTCTAACTCATATTATTAGCCATATTATGCTTATATGATCGATAGTACGACAATTACAATACTTATTACACTTATTATTATCAATCTAACTCATGCTATTAGCCATATTATGGTTATATGATCGATATAACGACAATTACTATTATTATTACTCTTATTATTATCAATCTAACTCATATTATTAGCCATATTGTGCTTATATGATCGATAGAACGACAATTACTATACTTATTACTCTTATTATTATAAATCTAACTCATATTATTAGCCATATTATGCTTATATGATCGATAGTACGACAATTACTATACCCATTGCTCTTATTATTATCAATCTAACTCATATTATTAACCATATTATGCAATTATGATCGATAGAACGACAATTACTATACTTATTACACTTATTATTATCAATCTAACTCATATTATTAACCATATTATGCTTATATGATCGATAGAACGACAATTACTATACTTATTACTCTTATTATTATCAATCTAACTCATATTATTAGCCATATTGTGCTTATATGAGCGATAGAACGACAATTACTATATTTATTACACTCACTATTATCAATCTAACTCATATTATTTACCATATTATGCAGATATGATCGATAGAACGACAATTACTATACTCATTACTCTTATTATTATCAATCTAACTCATGCTATTAGCCATATTATGGTTATATGATCGATATAACGACAATTACTATTATTATTACTCTTATTATTATCAATCTAACTCATATTATTAGCCATATTGTGCTTATATGATCGATAGAACGACAATTACTATACTTATTACTCTTATTATTATAAATCTAACTCATATTATTAGCCATATTATGCTTATATGAGCGATAGAACGACAATTACTATACTTATTACTGTTATTATTATGAATCTGACTCATATTATTAGCCATATTATGCTTATATGATCGATAGACCTACAATTACTATACTCATTACTCTTATTAGTATCAATCCAACTCATATTATTACCCGTATTATGCTGATATGATCGATAGAACGACATTCACTATACTTATTACACTCACTATTATCAATCTAACTCATATTATTAACCATATTATGCAGATATGATCGATAGAACGACAATTACTATACTTATTACTCTTATTATTATCATTCTAACTCATATTATTAACCATATTAGGCAGATATGATCGATAGAGCTACAATTACTATACTCATTACTCTTATTATTATCAATCTAACTCATATTATTAGCCATATTATGCTTATATGATCGATAGTACGACAATTACTATACTCATTGCTCTTATTATTATTAATCTAACTCATATTATTAACCATATTATGCAATTATGATCGATAGAACGACAATTACTATACATATTACTCTTATTATTATCAATCTAACTCATATTATTAGCCATATTGTGCTTATATGAGCGATAGAACGACAATTACTATATTTATTACACTCACTATTATCAATCTAACTCATATTATTTACCATATTATGCAGATATGATCGATAGAACGACAATTACTATACTCATTACTCTTGTTATTATCAATCTAACTCATGCTATTAGCCATATTATGGTTATATGATCGATATAACGACAATTACTATTATTATTACTCTTATTATTATCAATCTAACTCATATTATTAGCCATATTGTGCTTATATGATCGATAGAACGACAATTACTATACTTATTACTCTTATTATTATAAATCTAACTCATATTATTAGCCATATTATGCTTATATGATCGATAGAACGACAATTACTATACTTATTACTCTTATTATTATGAATCTAACTCATATTACTAGCCATATTATGCTTATATTATCGATAGAACGACAATTACTATACTTATTACTGTTATTATTATCAATTTAACTCATATTATTAGCCATATTATGCTTCAATGATCGATAGAACTACAATTACTATACTCATTACTCTTATTATTATCAATCTAACTCATATTATTAGCCATATTATGCTTATATGATCGATAGAACGAGAATTACTGTACTCACTACTCTTAGTATTATCAATCTAACTCATATTATTAGCCATATTATGCTTATATTATCGATAGAACGACAATTACTGTACTTATTACTGCTATTATTATCAATCTAACTCGTATTATTAGCCATATTATGCTTATGTGATCGATGGAATGAGAATTACTGTACTCACTGCTCTTAGTATTATCACTCTAACTCATATTATTAGCCATATTATGCTTATATGATCGAGAGAACGACAATTACTATACTTATTACTCTTATTGTTATCAATCTGACTCATATTATTAGCCATATTATGCTTATATGATCGATAGAACGACAATTACTATACTTATTACTCTTATTATTATGAATCTAACTCATATTATTAGCCATATTATGCTTAAATGATCGATAGAACTACAATTACTATACTCACTACTCTTATTATTATCAATCTAACTCATATTATTCGCCATATTATGCTTAAATGATCGATAGAACGACAATTACTATACTTATTACTGTTATTATTATGAATCTGACTCATATTATTAGCCATATTATGCTTACATGATCGATAGACCTACAATTACTATACTCATTACTCTTATTATTATCAATCCAACTCATATTATTACCCGTATTATGCTGATATGATCGATAGAACGACATTCACTATACTTATTACACTCACTATTATCAATCTAACTCATATTATTTACCATATTATGCAGATATGATCGATAGAACGACAATTACTATACTCATTACTCTTGTTATTATCAATCTAACTCATGCTATTAGCCATATTATGGTTATATGATCGATATAACGACAATTACTATTACTATTACTCTTATTATTATCAATCTAACTCATATTATTAGCCATATTGTGCTTATATGATCGATAGAACGACAATTACTATACTTATTACTCTTATTATTATAAATCTAACTCATATTATTAGCCATATTATGCTTATATGATCGATAGAACGACAATTAGTATACTTATTACTCTTATTATTATGAATCTAACTCATGTTACTAGCCATATTATGCTTATATTATCGATAGAACGACAATTACTATACTTATTACTGTTATTATTATCAATTTAACTCATATTATTAGCCATATTATGCTTCAATGATCGATAGAACTACAATTACTATACTCATTACTCTTATTATTATCAATCTAACTCATATTATTAGCCATATTATGCTTATATGATCGATAGAACGAGAATTACTGTACTCACTACTCTTAGTATTATCAATCTAACTCATATTATTAGCCATATTATGCTTATATTATCGATAGAACGACAATTACTGTACTTATTACTGCTATTATTATCAATCTAACTCGTATTATTAGCCATATTATGCTTATGTGATCGATGGAATGAGAATTACTGTACTCACTGCTCTTAGTATTATCACTCTAACTCATATTATTAGCCATATTATGCTTATATGATCGAGAGAACGACAATTACTATACTTATTACTCTTATTGTTATCAATCTAACTCATATTATTAGCCATATTATGCTTATATGATCGATAGAACGACAATTACTATACTTATTACTCTTATTATTATGAATCTAACTCATATTATTAGCCATATTATGCTTAAATGATCGATAGAACTACAATTACTATACTCACTACTCTTATTATTATCAATCTAACTCATATTATTCGCCATATTATGCTTAAATGATCGATAGAACGACAATTACTATACTTATTACTGTTATTATTATGAATCTGACTCATATTATTAGCCATATTATGCTTACATGATCGATAGACCTACAATTACTATACTCATTACTCTTATTATTATCAATCCAACTCATATTATTACCCGTATTATGCTGATATGATCGATAGAACGACATTCACTATACTTATTACACTCACTATTATCAATCTAACTCATATTATTAACCATATTATGCAGATATGATCGATAGAACGACAATTACTATACTTATTACTCTTATTATTATCATTCTAACTCATATTATTAACCATATTAAGCAGATATGATCGATAGAGCTACAATTACTATACTCATTACTCTTATTATTATCAATCTAACTCATATTATTAGCCATATTATGCTTATATGATCGATAGTACGACAATTACTATACTCATTGCTCTTATTATTATTAATCTAACTCATATTATTAACCATATTATGCAATTATGATCGATAGAACGACAATTACTATACATATTACTCTTATTATTATCAATCTAACTCATATTATTAGCCATATTGTGCTTATATGAGCGATAGAACGACAATTACTATATTTATTACACTCACTATTATCAATCTAACTCATATTATTTACCATATTATGCAGATATGATCGATAGAACGACAATTACTATACTCATTACTCTTGTTATTATCAATCTAACTCATGCTATTAGCCATATTATGGTTATATGATCGATATAACGACAATTACTATTATTATTACTCTTATTATTATCAATCTAACTCATATTATTAGCCATATTGTGCTTATATGATCGATAGAACGACAATTACTATACTTATTACTCTTATTATTATAAATCTAACTCATATTATTAGCCATATTATGCTTATATGATCGATAGAACGACAATTACTATACTTATTACTCTTATTATTATGAATCTAACTCATATTACTAGCCATATTATGCTTATATTATCGATAGAACGACAATTACTATACTTATTACTGTTATTATTATCAATTTAACTCATATTATTAGCCATATTATGCTTCAATGATCGATAGAA
>NW_027474501.1:0-38918 GCF_050947335.1 Megachile rotundata
CATAATATGGCTAATAATATGAGTTAGATTGATGATAATAAGAGTAATAAGTATAGTAATTGTCGTTCTATCGATCATATAAGCATAATATGGCTAATAATATGAGTTAGATTGATGATACTAAGAGTAGTGAGTATAGTAATTCTCGTTCTATCGATCATATAAGCATAATATGGCTAATAATATGAGTTAGATTGATAATACTAAGAGTAGTGAGTATAGTAATTCTCGTTCTATCGAACATAGAAGCATAATATGGCTAATAATATGAGTTAGATTGATAATAATAAGAGTAATAAGTATAGTAATTGTCGTTCTATCGATCATTTAAGCATAATATGGCTAATAATATGAGTTAGATCGATAATGATAAGAGTAATAAGTAGAGTAATTGTCGTTCTATCGATCATATAAGCATAATATGGCTAATAATATGAGTTAGATTAATAATAATAAGAGTAATGAGTATAGTAATTGTAGTTCTATCGATCATATCTGCATAATATGGTTAATAATACGAATTAGATTCATAATAATAAGAGTAATAAGTATAGTAATTGTCGTTTTATCGATCATATAAGCATAATATGGCTAATAATATGCGTTAGATTGATAATAATAAGAGTAATAAGTATAGTGATTGTCGTTCTATCGATCATATAAGCATAATATGGGTAATAACATGAGTTGGATTGATAATGATAAGAGTAATAAGTATAGTGATTGTCGTTCTATCGATCATATAAGCATAATATGGCTAATAATATGAGTTAGGTTGATAATAATAAGAGTAATAAGTAGAGTGATTGTTGTTCTATCGATCATTTAAGCATAATATGGCTAATAATATGAGTTAGGTTGATAATAATAAGAGTAATAAGTAGAGTGATTGTCGTTCTATCGATCAAATTTGCATAATATGGTTAATAATATGAGTTTGATTGATAACAGTGAGTGTAATAAGTATAGTAATTGTCGTTCTGTCGATCATATAAGCATAATATGGCTAATAATATGCGTTAGATTGATAATAATAAGAGTAATAAGTATAGTGATTGTCGTTCTATCGATCATATAAGCATAATATGGGTAATAACATGAGTTGGATTGATAATAATAAGAGTAATGAGTATAGTAATTGTAGTTCTATCGATCATATTAGCATAATATGGTTAGTAATATGAGATAGATTGATAATAATAAGAGTAATAAGTATAGTATTTGTCGTTCTATCGATCATATAAGCATAATATGGCTAATAATATGAGTTAGATTGATGATACTAAGAGTAGTGAGTATAGTAATTCTCGTTCTATCGATCATATAAGCATAATATGGCTAATAATATGAGTTAGATTGATAATACTAAGAGTAGTGAGTATAGTAATTCTCGTTCTATCGAACATAGAAGCATAATATGGCTAATAATATGAGTTAGATTGATAATAATAAGAGTAATAAGTATAGTAATTGTCGTTCTATCGATCATTTAAGCATAATATGGCTAATAATATGAGTTAGATCGATAATGATAAGAGTAATAAGTAGAGTAATTGTCGTTCTATCGATCATATAAGCATAATATGGCTAATAATATGAGTTAGATTGATAATAATAAGAGTAGTGAGTATAGTAATTGTCGTTCTATCGATCATATAAGCATAATATGGCTAATAATATGACTTAGATTGATAATGATAAGAGTAATAAGTACAGTAATTGTCGTTCTGTCGTTCATATAAGCATAATATGGCTAATAATATGAGTTAGATTGATAATAATAACAGTAATAAGTATAGTAATTGTCGTTATATCGATAATATAAGCATAATATGGGTAATAGTATGAGTTAGGTTGATAATAATAAGAGTAATAAGTATAGTGATTGTCGTTCTATCGATCATATAAGCATAATATGGCTAATAATATGAGTTAGGTTGATAATAATAAGAGTAATAAGTAGAGTGATTGTCGTTCTATCGATCAAATTTGCATAATATGGTTAATAATATGAGTTTTATTGATAACAGTCAGTGTAATAAGTATAGTAATTGTCGTTCTGTCGATCATATAAGCATAATATGGCTAATAGTATGCGTTAGATTGATAATAATAACAGTAACAAGTATAGTAATTGTCGTTCTATCGATAATATAAGCATAATATGGCTAATAATATGAGTTAGGTTGATAATAATAAGAGTAATAAGTATAGTATTTGTCGTCCTATAGATCATATAAGCATAATATGGCTAATAATATGAGTTAGATTGATGATAATAAGAGTAATAAGTATAGTAATTGTCGTTCTATCGATCATATAAGCATAATATGGCTAATAATATCAGGTAGATTAATAATAATAAAAGTAATGAGTATAGTAATTGTAGTTCTATCGATCATATCTGCATAATATGGTTAATAATATGAGTTAGATTCATAATAATAAGAGTAATAAGTATAGTAATTGTCGTTCTATCGATCATATAAGCATAATATGGCTAATAATATGCGTTAGATTGATAATAATAAGAGTAATAAGTATAGTGATTGTCGTTCTATCGATCATATAAGCATAATATGGGTAATAACATGAGTTGGATTGATAATGATAAGAGTAATAAGCATAGTGATTGTCGTTCTATCGATCATATAAGCATAATATGGCTAATAATATGAGTTAGGTTGATAATAATAAGAGTAATAAGTAGAGTGATTGTTGTTCTATCGATCATTTAAGCATAATATGGCTAATAATATGAGTTAGGTTGATAATAATAAGAGTAATAAGTAGAGTGATTGTCGTTCTATCGATCAAATTTGCATAATATGGTTAATAATATGAGTTTGATTGATAACAGTGAGTGTAATAAGTATAGTAATTGTCGTTCTGTCGATCATATAAGCATAATATGGCTAATAATATGCGTTAGATTGATAATAATAAGAGTAATAAGTATAGTGATTGTCGTTCTATCGATCATATAAGCATAATATGGGTAATAACATGAGTTGGATTGATAATAATAAGAGTAATGAGTATAGTAATTGTAGTTCTATCGATCATATTAGCATAATATGGTTAGTAATATGAGATAGATTGATAATAATAAGAGTAATAAGTATAGTATTTGTCGTTCTATCGATCATATAAGCATAATATGGCTAATAATATGAGTTAGATTGATGATACTAAGAGTAGTGAGTATAGTAATTCTCGTTCTATCGATCATATAAGCATAATATGGCTAATAATATGAGTTAGATTGATAATACTAAGAGTAGTGAGTATAGTAATTCTCGTTCTATCGAACATAGAAGCATAATATGGCTAATAATATGAGTTAGATTGATAATAATAAGAGTAATAAGTATAGTAATTGTCGTTCTATCGATCATTTAAGCATAATATGGCTAATAATATGAGTTAGATCGATAATGATAAGAGTAATAAGTAGAGTAATTGTCGTTCTATCGATCATATAAGCATAATATGGCTAATAATATGAGTTAGATTGATAATAATAAGAGTAGTGAGTATAGTAATTGTCGTTCTATCGATCATATAAGCATAATATGGCTAATAATATGACTTAGATTGATAATGATAAGAGTAATAAGTACAGTAATTGTCGTTCTGTCGTTCATATAAGCATAATATGGCTAATAATATGAGTTAGATTGATAATAATAACAGTAATAAGTATAGTAATTGTCGTTATATCGATAATATAAGCATAATATGGGTAATAGTATGAGTTAGGTTGATAATAATAAGAGTAATAAGTATAGTGATTGTCGTTCTATCGATCATATAAGCATAATATGGCTAATAATATGAGTTAGGTTGATAATAATAAGAGTAATAAGTAGAGTGATTGTCGTTCTATCGATCAAATTTGCATAATATGGTTAATAATATGAGTTTTATTGATAACAGTCAGTGTAATAAGTATAGTAATTGTCGTTCTGTCGATCATATAAGCATAATATGGCTAATAATATGCGTTAGATTGATAATAATAACAGTAACAAGTATAGTAATTGTCGTTCTATCGATAATATAAGCATAATATGGCTAATAATATGAGATAGGTTGATAATAATAAGAGTAATAAGTATAGTATTTGTCGTCCTATAGATCATATAAGCATAATATGGCTAATAATATGAGTTAGATTGATGATAATAAGAGTAATAAGTATAGTAATTGTCGTTCTATCGATCATATAAGCATAATATGGCTAATAATATCAGGTAGATTAATAATAATAAAAGTAATGAGTATAGTAATTGTAGTTCTATCGATCATATCTGCATAATATGGTTAATAATATGAGTTAGATTCATAATAATAAGAGTAATAAGTATAGTAATTGTCGTTCTATCGATCATATAAGCATAATATGGCTAATAATATGAGTTAGATTTATAATGATAAGAGTAATAAGTATAGTAATTGTTGTTCTCTCGATCATTTAAGCATAATATGGCTAATAATATGAGTTAGGTTGATAATAATAAGAGTAATAAGTATAGTGATTGTCGTTCTATCGATCAAATTTGCATAATATGGTTAATAATATGAGTTAGATTGATAACAGTGAGTGTAATAAGTATAGTAATTGTCGTTCTATCGATCATTTAAGTATAATTTTGCTAATAATATGAGTTAGATTGATAATAATAAGAGTAATAAATATAGTAATTGTCGTTCTATCGATCATATAAGCATAATATGGCTAATAATATGAGTTAGGTTGATAATAATAAGAGTAGTGAGTATAGTAATTGTCGTTCTATCGATCATATAAGCATAATATGGCTAATAATATGACTCAGATTG
This sequence comes from Megachile rotundata, assembly GCF_050947335.1. NCBI lineage: Eukaryota > Metazoa > Arthropoda > Insecta > Hymenoptera > Megachilidae > Megachile > Megachile rotundata. Next base: position 4,846 of record NW_027474501.1, read on the forward strand.
ATAATGATAAGAGTAATAAGTACAGTAATTGTCGTTCTGTCGTTCATATAAGCATAATATGGCTAATAATATGAGTTAGATTGATAATAATAACAGTAATAAGTATAGTAATTGTCGTTATATCGATAATATAAGCATAATATGGGTAATAGTATGAGTTAGGTTGATAATAATAAGAGTAATAAGTATAGTGATTGTCGTTCTATCGATCATATAAGCATAATATGGCTAATAATATGAGTTAGGTTGATAATAATAAGAGTAATAAGTAGAGTGATTGTCGTTCTACCGATCAAATTTGCATAATATGGTTAATAATATGAGTTTTATTGATAACAGTCAGTGTAATAAGTATAGTAATTGTCGTTCTGTCGATCATATAAGCATAATATGGCTAATAATATGCGTTAGATTGATAATAATAACAGTAACAAGTATAGTAATTGTCGTTCTATCGATAATATAAGCATAATATGGCTAATAATATGAGTTAGGTTGATAATAATAAGAGTAATAAGTATAGTATTTGTCGTCCTATAGATCATATAAGCATAATATGGCTAATAATATGAGTTAGATTGATGATAATAAGAGTAATAAGTATAGTAATTGTCGTTCTATCGATCATATAAGCATAATATGGCTAATAATATCAGGTAGATTAATAATAATAAGAGTAATGAGTATAGTAATTGTAGTTCTATCGATCATATCTGCATAATATGGTTAATAATATGAGTTAGATTCATAATAATAAGAGTAATAAGTATAGTAATTGTCGTTCTATCGATCATATAAGCATAATATGGCTAATAATATGAGTTAGATTTATAATGATAAGAGTAATAAGTATAGTAATTGTTGTTCTATCGATCATTTAAGCATAATATGGCTAATAATATGAGTTAGGTTGATAATAATAAGAGTAATAAGTATAGTGATTGTCGTTCTATCGATCAAATTTGCATAATATGGTTAATAATATGAGTTAGATTGATAACAGTGAGTGTAATAAGTATAGTAATTGTCGTTCTATCGATCATTTAAGTATAATATGGCTAATAATATGAGTTAGATTGATAATAATAAGAGTAATAAATATAGTAATTGTCGTTCTATCGATCATATAAGCATAATATGGCTAATAATATGAGTTAGGTTGATAATAATAAGAGTAGTGAGTATAGTAATTGTCGTTCTATCGATCATATAAGCATAATATGGCTAATAATATGACTTAGATTGATAATGATAAGAGTAATAAGTACAGTAATTGTCGTTCTGTCGTTCATATAAGCATAATATGGCTAATAATATGAGTTAGATTGATAATAATAACAGTAATAAGTATAGTAATTGTCGTTATATCGATAATATAAGCATAATATGGGTAATAGTATGAGTTAGGTTGATAATAATAAGAGTAATAAGTATAGTGATTGTCGTTCTATCGATCATATAAGCATAATATGGCTAATAATATGAGTTAGGTTGATAATAATAAGAGTAATAAGTAGAGTGATTGTCGTTCTATCGATCAAATTTGCATAATATGGTTAATAATATGAGTTTTATTGATAACAGTCAGTGTAATAAGTATAGTAATTGTCGTTCTGTCGATCATATAAGCATAATATGGCTAATAATATGCGTTAGATTGATAATAATAACAGTAACAAGTATAGTAATTGTCGTTCTATCGATAATATAAGCATAATATGGCTAATAATATGAGTTAGGTTGATAATAATAAGAGTAATAAGTATAGTATTTGTCGTCCTATAGATCATATAAGCATAATATGGCTAATAATATGAGTTAGATTGATGATAATAAGAGTAATAAGTATAGTAATTGTCGTTCTATCGATCATATAAGCATAATATGGCTAATAATATCAGGTAGATTAATAATAATAAGAGTAATGAGTATAGTAATTGTAGTTCTATCGATCATATCTGCATAATATGGTTAATAATATGAGTTAGATTCATAATAATAAGAGTAATAAGTATAGTAATTGTCGTTCTATCGATCATATAAGCATAATATGGCTAATAATATGAGTTAGATTTATAATGATAAGAGTAATAAGTATAGTAATTGTTGTTCTATCGATCATTTAAGCATAATATGGCTAATAATATGAGTTAGGTTGATAATAATAAGAGTAATAAGTATAGTGATTGTCGTTCTATCGATCAAATTTGCATAATATGGTTAATAATATGAGTTAGATTGATAACAGTGAGTGTAATAAGTATAGTAATTGTCGTTCTATCGATGATTTAAGTATAATATGGCTAATAATATGAGTTAGATTGATAATAATAAGAGTAATAAGTATAGTAATTGTCGTTCTATCGATCATATAAGCATAATATGGCTAATAATATGAGTTAGGTTGATAATAATAAGAGTAATAAGTATAGTGATTGTCGTTCTATCGATCATATAAGCATAATATGGCTAATAATATGAGTTAGGTTGATAATAATAAGAGTAATAAGTAGAGTGATTGTCGTTCTATCGATCAAATTTGCATAATATGGTTAATAATATGAGTTTGATTGATAACAGTGAGTGTAATAAGTATAGTAATTGTCGTTCTGTCGATCATATAAGCATAATATGGCTAATAATATGCGTTAGATTGATAATAATAACAGTAATAAGTATAGTAATTGTCGTTCTATCGATAATATAAGCATAATATGGCTAATAATATGAGTTAGGTTGATAATAATAAGAGTAATAAGTATAGTGATTGTCGTTCTATCGATCATATAAGCATAATATGGGTAATAACATGAGTTGGATTGATAATAATAAGAGTAATGAGTATAGTAATTGTAGTTCTATCGATCATATTAGCATAATATGGTTAGTAATATGAGATAGATTGATAATAATAAGAGTAATAAGTATAGTATTTGTCGTTCTATCGATCATATAAGCATAATATGGCTAATAATATGAGTTAGATTGATGATACTAAGAGTAGTGAGTATAGTAATTCTCGTTCTATCGATCATATAAGCATAATATGGCTAATAATATGAGTTAGATTGATAATACTAAGAGTAGTGAGTATAGTAATTCTCGTTCTATCGAACATAGAAGCATAATATGGCTAATAATATGAGTTAGATTGATAATAATAAGAGTAATAAGTATAGTAATTGTCGTTCTATCGATCATTTAAGCATAATATGGCTAATAATATGAGTTAGATCGATAATGATAAGAGTAATAAGTAGAGTAATTGTCGTTCTATCGATCATATAAGCATAATATGGCTAATAAAATGAGTTAGATTGATAATAATAAGAGTAGTGAGTATAGTAATTGTCGTTCTATCGATCATATAAGCATAATATGGCTAATAATATGACTTAGATTGATAATGATAAGAGTAATAAGTACAGTAATTGTCGTTCTGTCGTTCATATAAGCATAATATGGCTAATAATATGAGTTAGATTGATAATAATAACAGTAATAAGTATAGTAATTGTCGTTATATCGATAATATAAGCATAATATGGGTAATAGTATGAGTTAGGTTGATAATAATAAGAGTAATAAGTATAGTGATTGTCGTTCTATCGATCATATAAGCATAATATGGCTAATAATATGAGTTAGGTTGATAATAATAAGAGTAATAAGTAGAGTGATTGTCGTTCTATCGATCAAATTTGCATAATATGGTTAATAATATGAGTTTTATTGATAACAGTCAGTGTAATAAGTATAGTAATTGTCGTTCTGTCGATCATATAAGCATAATATGGCTAATAATATGCGTTAGATTGATAATAATAACAGTAACAAGTATAGTAATTGTCGTTCTATCGATAATATAAGCATAATATGGCTAATAATATGAGTTAGGTTGATAATAATAAGAGTAATAAGTATAGTATTTGTCGTCCTATAGATCATATAAGCATAATATGGCTAATAATATGAGTTAGATTGATGATAATAAGAGTAATAAGTATAGTAATTGTCGTTCTATCGATCATATAAGCATAATATGGCTAATAATATCAGGTAGATTAATAATAATAAAAGTAATGAGTATAGTAATTGTAGTTCTATCGATCATATCTGCATAATATGGTTAATAATATGAGTTAGATTCATAATAATAAGAGTAATAAGTATAGTAATTGTCGTTCTATCGATCATATAAGCATAATATGGCTAATAATATGAGTTAGATTTATAATGATAAGAGTAATAAGTATAGTAATTGTTGTTCTATCGATCATTTAAGCATAATATGGCTAATAATATGAGTTAGGTTGATAATAATAAGAGTAATAAGTATAGTGATTGTCGTTCTATCGATCAAATTTGCATAATATGGTTAATAATATGAGTTAGATTGATAACAGTGAGTGTAATAAGTATAGTAATTGTCGTTCTATCGATCATTTAAGTATAATATGGCTAATAATATGAGTTAGATTGATAATAATAAGAGTAATAAATATAGTAATTGTCGTTCTATCGATCATATAAGCATAATATGGCTAATAATATGAGTTAGGTTGATAATAATAAGAGTAGTGAGTATAGTAATTGTCGTTCTATCGATCATATAAGCATAATATGGCTAATAATATGACTTAGATTGATAATGATAAGAGTAATAAGTACAGTAATTGTCGTTCTGTCGTTCATATAAGCATAATATGGCTAATAATATGAGTTAGATTGATAATAATAACAGTAATAAGTATAGTAATTGTCGTTATATCGATAATATAAGCATAATATGGGTAATAGTATGAGTTAGGTTGATAATAATAAGAGTAATAAGTATAGTGATTGTCGTTCTATCGATCATATAAGCATAATATGGCTAATAATATGAGTTAGGTTGATAATAATAAGAGTAATAAGTAGAGTGATTGTCGTTCTATCGATCAAATTTGCATAATATGGTTAATAATATGAGTTTTATTGATAACAGTCAGTGTAATAAGTATAGTAATTGTCGTTCTGTCGATCATATAAGCATAATATGGCTAATAATATGCGTTAGATTGATAATAATAACAGTAACAAGTATAGTAATTGTCGTTCTATCGATAATATAAGCATAATATGGCTAATAATATGAGTTAGGTTGATAATAATAAGAGTAATAAGTATAGTATTTGTCGTCCTATAGATCATATAAGCATAATATGGCTAATAATATGAGTTAGATTGATGATAATAAGAGTAATAAGTATAGTAATTGTCGTTCTATCGATCATATAAGCATAATATGGCTAATAATATCAGGTAGATTAATAATAATAAGAGTAATGAGTATAGTAATTGTAGTTCTATCGATCATATCTGCATAATATGGTTAATAATATGAGTTAGATTCATAATAATAAGAGTAATAAGTATAGTAATTGTCGTTCTATCGATCATATAAGCATAATATGGCTAATAATATGAGTTAGATTTATAATGATAAGAGTAATAAGTATAGTAATTGTTGTTCTATCGATCATTTAAGCATAATATGGCTAATAATATGAGTTAGGTTGATAATAATAAGAGTAATAAGTATAGTGATTGTCGTTCTATCGATCAAATTTGCATAATATGGTTAATAATATGAGTTAGATTGATAACAGTGAGTGTAATAAGTATAGTAATTGTCGTTCTATCGATCATTTAAGTATAATATGGCTAATAATATGAGTTAGATTGATAATAATAAGAGTAATAAATATAGTAATTGTCGTTCTATCGATCATATAAGCATAATATGGCTAATAATATGAGTTAGGTTGATAATAATAAGAGTAGTGAGTATAGTAATTGTCGTTCTATCGATCATATAAGCATAATATGGCTAATAATATGACTTAGATTGATAATGATAAGAGTAATAAGTACAGTAATTGTCGTTCTGTCGTTCATATAAGCATAATATGGCTAATAATATGAGTTAGATTGATAATAATAACAGTAATAAGTATAGTAATTGTCGTTATATCGATAATATAAGCATAATATGGGTAATAGTATGAGTTAGGTTGATAATAATAAGAGTAATAAGTATAGTGATTGTCGTTCTATCGATCATATAAGCATAATATGGCTAATAATATGAGTTAGGTTGATAATAATAAGAGTAATAAGTAGAGTGATTGTCGTTCTATCGATCAAATTTGCATAATATGGTTAATAATATGAGTTTTATTGATAACAGTCAGTGTAATAAGTATAGTAATTGTCGTTCTGTCGATCATATAAGCATAATATGGCTAATAATATGCGTTAGATTGATAATAATAACAGTAACAAGTATAGTAATTGTCGTTCTATCGATAATATAAGCATAATATGGCTAATAATATGAGTTAGGTTGATAATAATAAGAGTAATAAGTATAGTATTTGTCGTCCTATAGATCATATAAGCATAATATGGCTAATAATATGAGTTAGATTGATGATAATAAGAGTAATAAGTATAGTAATTGTCGTTCTATCGATCATATAAGCATAATATGGCTAATAATATCAGGTAGATTAATAATAATAAGAGTAATGAGTATAGTAATTGTAGTTCTATCGATCATATCTGCATAATATGGTTAATAATATGAGTTAGATTCATAATAATAAGAGTAATAAGTATAGTAATTGTCGTTCTATCGATCATATAAGCATAATATGGCTAATAATATGAGTTAGATTTATAATGATAAGAGTAATAAGTATAGTAATTGTTGTTCTATCGATCATTTAAGCATAATATGGCTAATAATATGAGTTAGGTTGATAATAATAAGAGTAATAAGTATAGTGATTGTCGTTCTATCGATCAAATTTGCATAATATGGTTAATAATATGAGTTAGATTGATAACAGTGAGTGTAATAAGTATAGTAATTGTCGTTCTATCGATCATTTAAGTATAATATGGCTAATAATATGAGTTAGATTGATAATAATAAGAGTAATAAATATAGTAATTGTCGTTCTATCGATCATATAAGCATAATATGGCTAATAATATGAGTTAGGTTGATAATAATAAGAGTAGTGAGTATAGTAATTGTCGTTCTATCGATCATATAAGCATAATATGGCTAATAATATGACTTAGATTGATAATGATAAGAGTAATAAGTACAGTAATTGTCGTTCTGTCGTTCATATAAGCATAATATGGCTAATAATATGAGTTAGATTGATAATAATAACAGTAATAAGTATAGTAATTGTCGTTATATCGATAATATAAGCATAATATGGGTAATAGTATGAGTTAGGTTGATAATAATAAGAGTAATAAGTATAGTGATTGTCGTTCTATCGATCATATAAGCATAATATGGCTAATAATATGAGTTAGGTTGATAATAATAAGAGTAATAAGTAGAGTGATTGTCGTTCTATCGATCAAATTTGCATAATATGGTTAATAATATGAGTTTGATTGATAACAGTGAGTGTAATAAGTATAGTAATTGTCGTTCTGTCGATCATATAAGCATAATATGGCTAATAATATGCGTTAGATTGATAATAATAACAGTAATAAGTATAGTAATTGTCGTTCTATCGATAATATAAGCATAATATGGCTAATAATATGAGTTAGGTTGATAATAATAAGAGTAATAAGTATAGTGATTGTCGTTCTATCGATCATATAAGCATAATATGGGTAATAGCATGAGTTGGATTGATAATAATAAGAGTAATGAGTATAGTAATTGTAGTTCTATCGATCATATTAGCATAATATGGTTAGTAATATGAGATAGATTGATAATAATAAGAGTAATAAGTATAGTATTTGTCGTTCTATCGATCATATAAGCATAATATGGCTAATAATATGAGTTAGATTGATGATACTAAGAGTAGTGAGTATAGTAATTCTCGTTCTATCGATCATATAAGCATAATATGGCTAATAATATGAGTTAGATTGATAATACTAAGAGTAGTGAGTATAGTAATTCTCGTTCTATCGAACATAGAAGCATAATATGGCTAATAATATGAGTTAGATTGATAATAATAAGAGTAATAAGTATAGTAATTGTCGTTCTATCGATCATTTAAGCATAATATGGCTAATAATATGAGTTAGATCGATAATGATAAGAGTAATAAGTAGAGTAATTGTCGTTCTATCGATCATATAAGCATAATATGGCTAATAAAATGAGTTAAATTGATAATAATAAGAGTAGTGAGTATAGTAATTGTCGTTCTATCGATCATATAAGCATAATATGGCTAATAATATGACTTAGATTGATAATGATAAGAGTAATAAGTACAGTAATTGTCGTTCTGTCGTTCATATAAGCATAATATGGCTAATAATATGAGTTAGATTGATAATAATAACAGTAATAAGTATAGTAATTGTCGTTATATCGATAATATAAGCATAATATGGGTAATAGTATGAGTTAGGTTGATAATAATAAGAGTAATAAGTATAGTGATTGTCGTTCTATCGATCATATAAGCATAATATGGCTAATAATATGAGTTAGGTTGATAATAATAAGAGTAATAAGTAGAGTGATTGTCGTTCTATCGATCAAATTTGCATAATATGGTTAATAATATGAGTTTTATTGATAACAGTCAGTGTAATAAGTATAGTAATTGTCGTTCTGTCGATCATATAAGCATAATATGGCTAATAATATGCGTTAGATTGATAATAATAACAGTAACAAGTATAGTAATTGTCGTTCTATCGATAATATAAGCATAATATGGCTAATAATATGAGTTAGGTTGATAATAATAAGAGTAATAAGTATAGTATTTGTCGTCCTATAGATCATATAAGCATAATATGGCTAATAATATGAGTTAGATTGATGATAATAAGAGTAATAAGTATAGTAATTGTCGTTCTATCGATCATATAAGCATAATATGGCTAATAATATCAGGTAGATTAATAATAATAAAAGTAATGAGTATAGTAATTGTAGTTCTATCGATCATATCTGCATAATATGGTTAATAATATGAGTTAGATTCATAATAATAAGAGTAATAAGTATAGTAATTGTCGTTCTATCGATCATATAAGCATAATATGGCTAATAATATGAGTTAGATTTATAATGATAAGAGTAATAAGTATAGTAATTGTTGTTCTATCGATCATTTAAGCATAATATGGCTAATAATATGAGTTAGGTTGATAATAATAAGAGTAATAAGTATAGTGATTGTCGTTCTATCGATCAAATTTGCATAATATGGTTAATAATATGAGTTAGATTGATAACAGTGAGTGTAATAAGTATAGTAATTGTCGTTCTATCGATCATTTAAGTATAATATGGCTAATAATATGAGTTAGATTGATAATAATAAGAGTAATAAATATAGTAATTGTCGTTCTATCGATCATATAAGCATAATATGGCTAATAATATGAGTTAGGTTGATAATAATAAGAGTAGTGAGTATAGTAATTGTCGTTCTATCGATCATATAAGCATAATATGGCTAATAATATGACTTAGATTGATAATGATAAGAGTAATAAGTACAGTAATTGTCGTTCTGTCGTTCATATAAGCATAATATGGCTAATAATATGAGTTAGATTGATAATAATAACAGTAATAAGTATAGTAATTGTCGTTATATCGATAATATAAGCATAATATGGGTAATAGTATGAGTTAGGTTGATAATAATAAGAGTAATAAGTATAGTGATTGTCGTTCTATCGATCATATAAGCATAATATGGCTAATAATATGAGTTAGGTTGATAATAATAAGAGTAATAAGTAGAGTGATTGTCGTTCTATCGATCAAATTTGCATAATATGGTTAATAATATGAGTTTTATTGCTAACAGTCAGTGTAATAAGTATAGTAATTGTCGTTCTGTCGATCATATAAGCATAATATGGCTAATAATATGCGTTAGATTGATAATAATAACAGTAACAAGTATAGTAATTGTCGTTCTATCGATAATATAAGCATAATATGGCTAATAATATGAGTTAGGTTGATAATAATAAGAGTAATAAGTATAGTATTTGTCGTCCTATAGATCATATAAGCATAATATGGCTAATAATATGAGTTAGATTGATGATAATAAGAGTAATAAGTATAGTAATTGTCGTTCTATCGATCATATAAGCATAATATGGCTAATAATATCAGGTAGATTAATAATAATAAGAGTAATGAGTATAGTAATTGTAGTTCTATCGATCATATCTGCATAATATGGTTAATAATATGAGTTAGATTCATAATAATAAGAGTAATAAGTATAGTAATTGTCGTTCTATCGATCATATAAGCATAATATGGCTAATAATATGAGTTAGATTTATAATGATAAGAGTAATAAGTATAGTAATTGTTGTTCTATCGATCATTTAAGCATAATATGGCTAATAATATGAGTTAGGTTGATAATAATAAGAGTAATAAGTATAGTGATTGTCGTTCTATCGATCAAATTTGCATAATATGGTTAATAATATGAGTTAGATTGATAACAGTGAGTGTAATAAGTATAGTAATTGTCGTTCTATCGATCATTTAAGTATAATATGGCTAATAATATGAGTTAGATTGATAATAATAAGAGTAATAAATATAGTAATTGTCGTTCTATCGATCATATAAGCATAATATGGCTAATAATATGAGTTAGGTTGATAATAATAAGAGTAGTGAGTATAGTAATTGTCGTTCTATCGATCATATAAGCATAATATGGCTAATAATATGACTTAGATTGATAATGATAAGAGTAATAAGTACAGTAATTGTCGTTCTGTCGTTCATATAAGCATAATATGGCTAATAATATGAGTTAGATTGATAATAATAACAGTAATAAGTATAGTAATTGTCGTTATATCGATAATATAAGCATAATATGGGTAATAGTATGAGTTAGGTTGATAATAATAAGAGTAATAAGTATAGTGATTGTCGTTCTATCGATCATATAAGCATAATATGGCTAATAATATGAGTTAGGTTGATAATAATAAGAGTAATAAGTAGAGTGATTGTCGTTCTATCGATCAAATTTGCATAATATGGTTAATAATATGAGTTTTATTGATAACAGTCAGTGTAATAAGTATAGTAATTGTCGTTCTGTCGATCATATAAGCATAATATGGCTAATAATATGCGTTAGATTGATAATAATAACAGTAACAAGTATAGTAATTGTCGTTCTATCGATAATATAAGCATAATATGGCTAATAATATGAGTTAGGTTGATAATAATAAGAGTAATAAGTATAGTATTTGTCGTCCTATAGATCATATAAGCATAATATGGCTAATAATATGAGTTAGATTGATGATAATAAGAGTAATAAGTATAGTAATTGTCGTTCTATCGATCATATAAGCATAATATGGCTAATAATACCAGGTAGATTAATAATAATAAGAGTAATGAGTATAGTAATTGTAGTTCTATCGATCATATCTGCATAATATGGTTAATAATATGAGTTAGATTCATAATAATAAGAGTAATAAGTATAGTAATTGTCGTTCTATCGATCATATAAGCATAATATGGCTAATAATATGAGTTAGATTTATAATGATAAGAGTAATAAGTATAGTAATTGTTGTTCTATCGATCATTTAAGCATAATATGGCTAATAATATGAGTTAGGTTGATAATAATAAGAGTAATAAGTATAGTGATTGTCGTTCTATCGATCAAATTTGCATAATATGGTTAATAATATGAGTTAGATTGATAACAGTGAGTGTAATAAGTATAGTAATTGTCGTTCTATCGATCATTTAAGTATAATATGGCTAATAATATGAGTTAGATTGATAATAATAACAGTAATAAATATAGTAATTGTCGTTCTATCGATCATATAAGCATAATATGGCTAATAATATGAGTTAGGTTGATAATAATAAGAGTAGTGAGTATAGTAATTGTCGTTCTATCGATCATATAAGCATAATATGGCTAATAATATGACTTAGATTGATAATGATAAGAGTAATAAGTACAGTAATTGTCGTTCTGTCGTTCATATAAGCATAATATGGCTAATAATATGAGTTAGATTGATAATAATAACAGTAATAAGTATAGTAATTGTCGTTATATCGATAATATAAGCATAATATGGGTAATAGTATGAGTTAGGTTGATAATAATAAGAGTAATAAGTATAGTGATTGTCGTTCTATCGATCATATAAGCATAATATGGCTAATAATATGAGTTAGGTTGATAATAATAAGAGTAATAAGTAGAGTGATTGTCGTTCTATCGATCAAATTTGCATAATATGGTTAATAATATGAGTTTTATTGATAACAGTCAGTGTAATAAGTATAGTAATTGTCGTTCTGTCGATCATATAAGCATAATATGGCTAATAATATGCGTTAGATTGATAATAATAACAGTAACAAGTATAGTAATTGTCGTTCTATCGATAATATAAGCATAATATGGCTAATAATATGAGTTAGGTTGATAATAATAAGAGTAATAAGTATAGTATTTGTCGTCCTATAGATCATATAAGCATAATATGGCTAATAATATGAGTTAGATTGATGATAATAAGAGTAATAAGTATAGTAATTGTCGTTCTATCGATCATATAAGCATAATATGGCTAATAATATCAGGTAGATTAATAATAATAAGAGTAATGAGTATAGTAATTGTAGTTCTATCGATCATATCTGCATAATATGGTTAATAATATGAGTTAGATTCATAATAATAAGAGTAATAAGTATAGTAATTGTCGTTCTATCGATCATATAAGCATAATATGGCTAATAATATGAGTTAGATTTATAATGATAAGAGTAATAAGTATAGTAATTGTTGTTCTATCGATCATTTAAGCATAATATGGCTAATAATATGAGTTAGGTTGATAATAATAAGAGTAATAAGTATAGTGATTGTCGTTCTATCGATCAAATTTGCATAATATGGTTAATAATATGAGTTAGATTGATAACAGTGAGTGTAATAAGTATAGTAATTGTCGTTCTATCGATGATTTAAGTATAATATGGCTAATAATATGAGTTAGATTGATAATAATAAGAGTAATAAGTATAGTAATTGTCGTTCTATCGATCATATAAGCATAATATGGCTAATAATATGAGTTAGGTTGATAATAATAAGAGTAATAAGTATAGTGATTGTCGTTCTATCGATCATATAAGCATAATATGGCTAATAATATGAGTTAGGTTGATAATAATAAGAGTAATAAGTAGAGTGATTGTCGTTCTATCGATCAAATTTGCATAATATGGTTAATAATATGAGTTTGATTGATAACAGTGAGTGTAATAAGTATAGTAATTGTCGTTCTGTCGATCATATAAGCATAATATGGCTAATAATATGCGTTAGATTGATAATAATAACAGTAATAAGTATAGTAATTGTCGTTCTATCGATAATATAAGCATAATATGGCTAATAATATGAGTTAGGTTGATAATAATAAGAGTAATAAGTATAGTGATTGTCGTTCTATCGATCATATAAGCATAATATGGGTAATAACATGAGTTGGATTGATAATAATAAGAGTAATGAGTATAGTAATTGTAGTTCTATCGATCATATTAGCATAATATGGTTAGTAATATGAGATAGATTGATAATAATAAGAGTAATAAGTATAGTATTTGTCGTTCTATCGATCATATAAGCATAATATGGCTAATAATATGAGTTAGATTGATGATACTAAGAGTAGTGAGTATAGTAATTGTCGTTCTATCGATCATATAAGCATAATATGGCTAATAATATGACTTAGATTGATAATGATAAGAGTAATAAGTACAGTAATTGTCGTTCTGTCGTTCATATAAGCATAATATGGCTAATAATATGAGTTAGATTGATAATAATAACAGTAATAAGTATAGTAATTGTCGTTATATCGATAATATAAGCATAATATGGGTAATAGTATGAGTTAGGTTGATAATAATAAGAGTAATGAGTATAGTGATTGTCGTTCTATCGATCATATAAGCATAATATGGCTAATAATATGAGTTAGGTTGATAATAATAAGAGTAATAAGTAGAGTGATTGTCGTTCTATCGATCAAATTTGCATAATATGGTTAATAATATGAGTTTTATTGATAACAGTCAGTGTAATAAGTATAGTAATTGTCGTTCTGTCGATCATATAAGCATAATATGGCTAATAATATGCGTTAGATTGATAATAATAACAGTAACAAGTATAGTAATTGTCGTTCTATCGATAATATAAGCATAATATGGCTAATAATATGAGTTAGGTTGATAATAATAAGAGTAATAAGTATAGTATTTGTCGTCCTATAGATCATATAAGCATAATATGGCTAATAATATGAGTTAGATTGATGATAATAAGAGTAATAAGTATAGTAATTGTCGTTCTATCGATCATATAAGCATAATATGGCTAATAATATCAGGTAGATTAATAATAATAAGAGTAATGAGTATAGTAATTGTAGTTCTATCGATCATATCTGCATAATATGGTTAATAATATGAGTTAGATTCATAATAATAAGAGTAATAAGTATAGTAATTGTCGTTCTATCGATCATATAAGCATAATATGGCTAATAATATGAGTTAGATTTATAATGATAAGAGTAATAAGTATAGTAATTGTTGTTCTATCGATCATTTAAGCATAATATGGCTAATAATATGAGTTAGGTTGATAATAATAAGAGTAATAAGTATAGTGATTGTCGTTCTATCGATCAAATTTGCATAATATGGTTAATAATATGAGTTAGATTGATAACAGTGAGTGTAATAAGTATAGTAATTGTCGTTCTATCGATGATTTAAGTATAATATGGCTAATAATATGAGTTAGATTGATAATAATAAGAGTAATAAGTATAGTAATTGTCGTTCTATCGATCATATAAGCATAATATGGCTAATAATATGAGTTAGGTTGATAATAATAAGAGTAATAAGTATAGTGATTGTCGTTCTATCGATCATATAAGCATAATATGGCTAATAATATGAGTTAGGTTGATAATAATAAGAGTAATAAGTAGAGTGATTGTCGTTCTATCGATCAAATTTGCATAATATGGTTAATAATATGAGTTTGATTGATAACAGTGAGTGTAATAAGTATAGTAATTGTCGTTCTGTCGATCATATAAGCATAATATGGCTAATAATATGCGTTAGATTGATAATAATAACAGTAATAAGTATAGTAATTGTCGTTCTATCGATAATATAAGCATAATATGGCTAATAATATGAGTTAGGTTGATAATAATAAGAGTAATAAGTATAGTGATTGTCGTTCTATCGATCATATAAGCATAATATGGGTAATAACATGAGTTGGATTGATAATAATAAGAGTAATGAGTATAGTAATTGTAGTTCTATCGATCATATTAGCATAATATGGTTAGTAATATGAGATAGATTGATAATAATAAGAGTAATAAGTATAGTATTTGTCGTTCTATCGATCATATAAGCATAATATGGCTAATAATATGAGTTAGATTGATGATACTAAGAGTAGTGAGTATAGTAATTCTCGTTCTATCGATCATATAAGCATAATATGGCTAATAATATGAGTTAGATTGATAATACTAAGAGTAGTGAGTATAGTAATTCTCGTTCTATCGAACATAGAAGCATAATATGGCTAATAATATGAGTTAGATTGATAATAATAAGAGTAATAAGTATAGTAATTGTCGTTCTATCGATCATTTAAGCATAATATGGCTAATAATATGAGTTAGATCGATAATGATAAGAGTAATAAGTAGAGTAATTGTCGTTCTATCGATCATATAAGCATAATATGGCTAATAAAATGAGTTAGATTGATAATAATAAGAGTAGTGAGTATAGTAATTGTCGTTCTATCGATCATATAAGCATAATATGGCTAATAATATGACTTAGATTGATAATGATAAGAGTAATAAGTACAGTAATTGTCGTTCTGTCGTTCATATAAGCATAATATGGCTAATAATATGAGTTAGATTGATAATAATAACAGTAATAAGTATAGTAATTGTCGTTATATCGATAATATAAGCATAATATGGGTAATAGTATGAGTTAGGTTGATAATAATAAGAGTAATAAGTATAGTGATTGTCGTTCTATCGATCATATAAGCATAATATGGCTAATAATATGAGTTAGGTTGATAATAATAAGAGTAATAAGTAGAGTGATTGTCGTTCTATCGATCAAATTTGCATAATATGGTTAATAATATGAGTTTTATTGATAACAGTCAGTGTAATAAGTATAGTAATTGTCGTTCTGTCGATCATATAAGCATAATATGGCTAATAATATGCGTTAGATTGATAATAATAACAGTAACAAGTATAGTAATTGTCGTTCTATCGATAATATAAGCATAATATGGCTAATAATATGAGTTAGGTTGATAATAATAAGAGTAATAAGTATAGTATTTGTCGTCCTATAGATCATATAAGCATAATATGGCTAATAATATGAGTTAGATTGATGATAATAAGAGTAATAAGTATAGTAATTGTCGTTCTATCGATCATATAAGCATAATATGGCTAATAATATCAGGTAGATTAATAATAATAAAAGTAATGAGTATAGTAATTGTAGTTCTATCGATCATATCTGCATAATATGGTTAATAATATGAGTTAGATTCATAATAATAAGAGTAATAAGTATAGTAATTGTCGTTCTATCGATCATATAAGCATAATATGGCTAATAATATGAGTTAGATTTATAATGATAAGAGTAATAAGTATAGTAATTGTTGTTCTATCGATCATTTAAGCATAATATGGCTAATAATATGAGTTAGGTTGATAATAATAAGAGTAATAAGTATAGTGATTGTCGTTCTATCGATCAAATTTGCATAATATGGTTAATAATATGAGTTAGATTGATAACAGTGAGTGTAATAAGTATAGTAATTGTCGTTCTATCGATCATTTAAGTATAATATGGCTAATAATATGAGTTAGATTGATAATAATAAGAGTAATAAATATAGTAATTGTCGTTCTATCGATCATATAAGCATAATATGGCTAATAATATGAGTTAGGTTGATAATAATAAGAGTAGTGAGTATAGTAATTGTCGTTCTATCGATCATATAAGCATAATATGGCTAATAATATGACTTAGATTGATAATGATAAGAGTAATAAGTACAGTAATTGTCGTTCTGTCGTTCATATAAGCATAATATGGCTAATAATATGAGTTAGATTGATAATAATAACAGTAATAAGTATAGTAATTGTCGTTATATCGATAATATAAGCATAATATGGGTAATAGTATGAGTTAGGTTGATAATAATAAGAGTAATAAGTATAGTGATTGTCGTTCTATCGATCATATAAGCATAATATGGCTAATAATATGAGTTAGGTTGATAATAATAAGAGTAATAAGTAGAGTGATTGTCGTTCTATCGATCAAATTTGCATAATATGGTTAATAATATGAGTTTTATTGATAACAGTCAGTGTAATAAGTATAGTAATTGTCGTTCTGTCGATCATATAAGCATAATATGGCTAATAATATGCGTTAGATTGATAATAATAACAGTAACAAGTATAGTAATTGTCGTTCTATCGATAATATAAGCATAATATGGCTAATAATATGAGTTAGGTTGATAATAATAAGAGTAATAAGTATAGTATTTGTCGTCCTATAGATCATATAAGCATAATATGGCTAATAATATGAGTTAGATTGATGATAATAAGAGTAATAAGTATAGTAATTGTCGTTCTATCGATCATATAAGCATAATATGGCTAATAATATCAGGTAGATTAATAATAATAAGAGTAATGAGTATAGTAATTGTAGTTCTATCGATCATATCTGCATAATATGGTTAATAATATGAGTTAGATTCATAATAATAAGAGTAATAAGTATAGTAATTGTCGTTCTATCGATCATATAAGCATAATATGGCTAATAATATGAGTTAGATTTATAATGATAAGAGTAATAAGTATAGTAATTGTTGTTCTATCGATCATTTAAGCATAATATGGCTAATAATATGAGTTAGGTTGATAATAATAAGAGTAATAAGTATAGTGATTGTCGTTCTATCGATCAAATTTGCATAATATGGTTAATAATATGAGTTAGATTGATAACAGTGAGTGTAATAAGTATAGTAATTGTCGTTCTATCGATGATTTAAGTATAATATGGCTAATAATATGAGTTAGATTGATAATAATAAGAGTAATAAGTATAGTAATTGTCGTTCTATCGATCATATAAGCATAATATGGCTAATAATATGAGTTAGGTTGATAATAATAAGAGTAATAAGTATAGTGATTGTCGTTCTATCGATCATATAAGCATAATATGGCTAATAATATGAGTTAGGTTGATAATAATAAGAGTAATAAGTAGAGTGATTGTCGTTCTATCGATCAAATTTGCATAATATGGTTAATAATATGAGTTTGATTGATAACAGTGAGTGTAATAAGTATAGTAATTGTCGTTCTGTCGATCATATAAGCATAATATGGCTAATAATATGCGTTAGATTGATAATAATAACAGTAATAAGTATAGTAATTGTCGTTCTATCGATAATATAAGCATAATATGGCTAATAATATGAGTTAGGTTGATAATAATAAGAGTAATAAGTATAGTAATTGTCGTTCTATCGATCATTTAAGCATAATATGGCTAATAATATGAGTTAGATTGATAATACTAAGAGAAGTGAGTATAGTAATTCTCGTTCTATCGATCATATAAGCATAATATGGCTAATAATATGAGTTAGATTGATAATACTAAGAGCAGTGAGTATAGTAATTCTCGTTCTATCGAACATAGAAGCATAATATGGCTAATAATATGAGTTAGATTGATAATAATAAGAGTAATAAGTATAGTAATTGTCGTTCTATCGATCATTTAAGCATAATATGGCTAATAATATGAGTTAGATCGATAATGATAAGAGTAATAAGTAGAGTAATTGTCGTTCTATCGATCATATAAGCATAATATGGCTAATAATATGAGTTAGATTGATAATAATAAGAGTAGTGAGTATAGTAATTGTCGTTCTATCGATCATATAAGCATAATATGGCTGATAATATGACTTAGATTGATAATGATAAGAGTAATAAGTACAGTAATTGTCGTTCTGTCGTTCATATAAGCATAATATGGCTAATAATATGAGTTAGATTGATAATAATAACAGTAATAAGTATAGTAATTGTCGTTATATCGATAATATAAGCATAATATTGCTAATAGTATGAGTTAGGTTGATAATAATAAGAGTAATAAGTATAGTGATTGTCGTTCTATCGATCATATAAGCATAATATGGCTAATAATATGAGTTAGGTTGATAATAATAAGAGTAATAAGTAGAGTGATTGTCGTTCTATCGATCAAATTTGCATAATATGGTTAATAATATGAGTTTTATTGATAACAGTCAGTGTAATAAGTATAGTAATTGTCGTTCTGTCGATCATATAAGCATAATATGGCTAATAATATGCGTTAGATTGATAATAATAACAGTAATAAGTATAGTAATTGTCGTTCTATCGATAATATAAGCATAATATGGCTAATAATATGAGTTAGGTTGATAATAATAAGAGTAATAAGTATAGTATTTGTCGTCCTATAGATCATATAAGCATAATATGGCTAATAATATGAGTTAGATTGATGATAATAAGAGTAATAAGTATAGTAATTGTCGTTCTATCGATCATATAAGCATAATATGGCTAATAATATCAGGTAGATTAATAATAATAAGAGTAATGAGTATAGTAATTGTAGTTCTATCGATCATATCTGCATAATATGGTTAATAATATGAGTTAGATTCATAATAATAAGAGTAATAAGTATAGTAATTGTCGTTCTATCGATCATATAAGCATAATATGGCTAATAATATGAGTTAGATTTATAATGATAAGAGTAATAAGTATAGTAATTGTTGTTCTATCGATCATTTAAGCATAATATGGCTAATAATATGAGTTAGGTTGATAATAATAAGAGTAATAAGTATAGTGATTGTCGTTCTATCGATCAAATTTGCATAATATGGTTAATAATATGAGTTAGATTGATAACAGTGAGTGTAATAAGTATAGTAATTGTCGTTCTATCGATCATTTAAGTATAATATGGCTAATAATATGAGTTAGATTGATAATAATAAGAGTAATAAGTATAGTAATTGTCGTTCTATCGATCATTTAAGCATAATATGGCTAATAATATGAGTTAGATTGATAATAATAACAGTAATAAGTATAGTAATTGTCGTTCTATCGATAATATAAGCATAATATGGCTAATAATATGAGTTAGATTGATAATACTAAGAGTAGTGAGTATAGTAATTCTCGTTCTATCGATCATATAAGCATAATATGGCTAATAATATGAGTTAGATTGATAATAATAAGAGTAATAAGTATAGTAATTGTCGTTCTATCCATCATTTAAGCATAATATGGCTAATAATATGAGTTAGATTGATAATAATAAGAGTAATGCGTATAGTAATTGTAGTTCTATCGATCATATCTGCATAATATGGATAATAATATGAGTTAGATTCATAATAATAAGAGTAATAAGTATAGTAATTGTCGTTCTGTCGATCATATAAGCATAATATGGCTAATAATATGAGTTAGATTGATAATAATAAGAGTAATAAGTATAGTAATTGTCGTTCTATCGATCATTTAAGCATAATATGGCTAATAATATGAGTTAGATTGATAATAATAAGAATAATAAGTATAGTAATTGTCGTTCTATCGATCATATAAGCATAATATGGCTAATAATATGAGTTAGATTGATAATAATAAGAGTAATAAGTATAGTAGTTGTCGCTCTATCGATGATATAAGCATAATATGGCTAATAATATGACTTAGATTGTTAATGATAAGAGTAATAAGTATAGTAATTGTCGTTCTATCGATCATATAAGCATAATATGGCTAATAATATGAGTTAGATTTATAATAATAAGAGTAATAAGTATAGTAATTGTCGTTCTATCGATCATATAAGCATAATATGGCTAATAATATGAGTTAGGTTGATAATAATAAGAGTAATGCGTATAGTAATTGTAGTTCTATCGATCATATCTGCATAATATGGTTAATAATATGAGTTAGATTCATAATAATAAGAGTAATAAGTATAGTAATTGTCGTTCTGTCGATCATATAAGCATAATATGGCTAATAATATGCGTTAGATTGATAATAATAACAGTAATAAGTATAGTAATTGTCGTTCTATCGATAATATAAGCATAATATGGCTAATAATATGAGTTAGGTTGATAATAATAAGAGTAATAAGTATAGTGATTGTCGTTCTATCGATCATATAAGCATAATATGGGTAATAACATGAGTTGGATTGATAATAATAAGAGTAATGAGTATAGTAATTGTAGTTCTACCGGTCATATTAGCATAATATGGTTAATAATATGAGTTAGATTGATAATAATAAGAGTAATAAGTATAGTATTTGTCGTTCTATCGATCATATAAGCATAATATGGCTAATAATATGAGTTAGATTGATGATAATAAGAGTAATAAGTATAGTAATTGTCGTTCTATCGATCATATAAGCATAATATGGCTAATAATATCAGTTAGATTAATAATAATAAGAGTAATGAGTATAGTAATTGTAGTTCTATCGATCATATCTGCATAATATGGTTAATAATATGAGTTAGATTCATAATAATAAGAGTAATAAGTATAGTAATTGTCGTTCTATCGATCATATAAGCATAATATGGCTAATAATATGAGTTAGATTTATAATAATAAGAGTAATAAGTAGAGTGATTGTCGTTCTATCGATCAAATTTGCATAATATGGTTAATAATATGAGTTTGATTGATAACAGTGAGTGTAATAAGTATAGTAATTGTCGTTCTGTCGATCATATAAGCATAATATGGCTAATAATATGAGTTAGATTGATGATAATAAGAGTAATAAGTATAGTAATTGTCGTTCTATCGATCATATAAGCATAATATGGCTAATAATATCAGGTAGATTAATAATAATAAGAGTAATGAGTATAGTAATTGTAGTTCTATCGATCATATCTGCATAATATGGTTAATAATATGAGTTAGATTTATAATAATAAGAGTAATAAGTATAGTAATTGTTGTTCTATCGAACATTTAAGCATAATATGGCTAATAATATGAGTTAGGTTGATAATAATAAGAGTAATAAGTATAGTGATTGTCGTTCTATCGATCAAATTTGCATAATATGGTTAGTAATATGAGTTAGATTGATAACAGTGAGTGTAATAAGTATAGTAATTGTCGTTCTATCGATCATTTAAGTATAATATGGCTAATAATATGAGTTAGATTGATAATAATAAGAGTAATAAGTATAGTAATTGTCGTTCTATCGATCATTTAAGCATAATATAGCTAATAATATGAGTTAGATTGATAATAATAACAGTAATAAGTATAGTAATTGTCGTTCTATCGATAATATAAGCATAATATGGCTAATAATATGAGTTAGATTGATAATACTAAGAGTAGTGAGTAAAGTAATTCTCGTTCTATCGATCATATAAGCATAATATGGCTAATAATATGAGTTAGATTGATAATAATAAGAGTAATAAGTATAGTAATTGTCGTTCTATCCATCATTTAAGCATAATATGGCTAATAATATGAGTTAGATTGATAATAATAAGAGTAATGCGTATAGTAATTGTAGTTCTATCGATCATATCTGCATAATATGGTTAATAATATGAGTTAGATTCATAATAATAAGAGTAATAAGTATAGTAATTGTCGTTCTGTCGATCATATAAGCATAATATGGCTAATAATATGAGTTAGATTGATAATAATAAGAGTAATAAGTATAGTAATTGTCGTTCTATCGATCATTTAAGCATAATATGGCTAATAATATGAGTTAGATTGATAATAATAACAGTAATAAGTATAGTAATTGTCGTTCTATCGATAATATAAGCATAATATGGCTAATAATATGAGTTAGATTGATAATACTAAGAGTAGTGAGTATAGTAATTCTCGTTCTATCGATCATATAAGCATAATATGGCTAATATTATGAGTTAGATTGAAAATAATAAGAGTAATAAGTATAGTAATTGTCGTTCTATCCATCATTTAAGCATAATATGGCTAATAATATGAGTTAGATTGATAATACTAAGAGTAGTGAGTATAGTAATTCTCGTTCTATCGATCATATAAGCATAATATGGCTAATAATATGAGTTAGATTGATAATAATAAGAGTAATAAGTATAGTAATTGTCGTTCTATCCATCATTTAAGCATAATATGGCTAATAATATGAGTTAGATTGATAATAATAACAGTAATAAGTATAGTAATTGTCGTTCTATCGATAATATAAGCATAATATGGCTAATAATATGAGGTAGGTTGATAATAATAACAGTAATATGTATAGTGATTGTCGTTCTATCGATCATATAAGGATAATATGGGTAATAACATGAGTTGGATTGATAATAATAAGAGCAATGAGTATAGTAATTGTAGATCTATCGATCATATTAGCATAATATGGTTAGTAATATGAGTTAGATTGATAATAATAAGAGTAATAAGTATAGTATTTGTCGTTCTATCGATCATATAAGCATAATATGGCTAATAATATGAGTTAGATTGATGATAATAAGAGTAATAAGTATAGTAATTGTCGTTCTATCGATCATATAAGCATAATATGGCTAATAATATGAGTTAGGTTGATAATAATAAGAGTAATAAGTATAGTGATTGTCGTTCTATCGATCATATAAGCATAATATGGCTAATAATATGAGTTAGGTTGATAATAATAAGAGTAATAAGTAGAGTGATTGTCGTTCTATCGATCAAATTTGCATAATATGGTTAATAATATGAGTTTGATTGATAACAGTGAGTGTAATAAGTATAGTAATTGTCGTTCTGTCGATCATATAAGCATAATATGGCTAATAATATGCGTTAGATTGATGATAATAAGAGTAATAAGTATAGTAATTGTCGTTCTATCGATCATATAAGCATAATATGGCTAATAATATCAGGTAGATTAATAATAATAAGAGTAATGAGTATAGTAATTGTAGTTCTATCGATCATATCTGCATAATATGGTTAATAATATGAGTTAGATTCATAATAATAAGAGTAATAAGTATAGTAATTGTCGTTCTATCGATCATATAAGCATAATATGGCTAATAATATGAGTTAGATTTATAATAATAAGAGTAATAAGTATAGTAATTGTTGTTCTATCGAACATTTAAGCATAATATGGCTAATAATATCAGTTAGATTAATAATAATAAGAGTAGTGAGTATAGTAATTCTCGTTCTATCGATCATATAAGCATAATATGGCTAATAATATGAGTTAGATTGAAAATAATAAGAGTAATAAGTATAGTAATTGTCGTTCTATCCATCATTTAAGCATAATATGGCTAATAATATGAGTTAGATTGATAATACTAAGAGTAGTGAGTATAGTAATTCTCGTTCTATCGATCATATAAGCATAATATGGCTAATAATATGAGTTAGATTGATAATAATAAGAGTAATAAGTATAGTAATTGTTGTTCTATCGAACATTTAAGCATAATATGGCTAATAATATGAGTTAGGTTGATAATAATAAGAGTAATAAGTATAGTGATTGTCGTTCTATCGATCAAATTTGCATAATATGGTTAGTAATATGAGTTAGATTGATAACAGTGAGTGTAATAAGTATAGTAATTGTCGTTCTATCGATCATTTAAGTATAATATGGCTAATAATATGAGTTAGATTGATAATAATAAGAGTAATAAGTATAGTAATTGTCGTTCTATCGATCATTTAAGCATAATATGGCTAATAATATGAGTTAGATTGATAATAATAACAGTAATAAGTATAGTAATTGTCGTTCTATCGATAATATAAGCATAATATGGCTAATAATATGAGTTAGATTGATAATACTAAGAGTAGTGAGTATAGTAATTCTCGTTCTATCGATCATATAAGCATAATATGGCTAATAATATGAGTTAGATTGATAATAATAAGAGTAATAAGTATAGTAATTGTCGTTCTATCCATCATTTAAGCATAATATGGCTAATAATATGAGTTAGATTGATAATAATAAGAGTAATGCGTATAGTAATTGTAGTTCTATCGATCATATCTGCATAATATGGTTAATAATATGAGTTAGATTCATAATAATAAGAGTAATAAGTATAGTAATTGTCGTTCTGTCGATCATATAAGCATAATATGGCTAATAATATGAGTTAGATTGATAATAATAAGAGTAATAAGTATAGTAATTGTCGTTCTATCGATCATTTAAGCATAATATGGCTAATAATATGAGTTAGATTGATAATAATAACAGTAATAAGTATAGTAATTGTCGTTCTATCGATAATATAAGCATAATATGGCTAATAATATGAGTTAGATTGATAATACTAAGAGTAGTGAGTATAGTAATTCTCGTTCTATCGATCATATAAGCATAATATGGCTAATATTATGAGTTAGATTGAAAATAATAAGAGTAATAAGTATAGTAATTGTCGTTCTATCCATCATTTAAGCATAATATGGCTAATAATATGAGTTAGATTGATAATACTAAGAGTAGTGAGTATAGTAATTCTCGTTCTATCGATCATATAAGCATAATATGGCTAATAATATGAGTTAGATTGATAATAATAAGAGTAATAAGTATAGTAATTGTCGTTCTATCCATCATTTAAGCATAATATGGCTAATAATATGAGTTAGATTGATAATAATAACAGTAATAAGTATAGTAATTGTCGTTCTATCGATAATATAAGCATAATATGGCTAATAATATGAGGTAGGTTGATAATAATAACAGTAATAAGTATAGTGATTGTCGTTCTATCGATCATATAAGGATAATATGGGTAATAACATGAGTTGGATTGATAATAATAAGAGCAATGAGTATAGTAATTGTAGATCTATCGATCATATTAGCATAATATGGTTAGTAATATGAGTTAGATTGATAATAATAAGAGTAATAAGTATAGTATTTGTCGTTCTATCGATCATATAAGCATAATATGGCTAATAATATGAGTTAGATTGATAATAATAAGAGTAATAAGTATAGTAATTGTCGTTCTATCCATCATTTAAGCATAATATGGCTAATAATATGAGTTAGATTGATAATAATAAGAGTAATGCGTATAGTAATTGTAGTTCTATCGATCATATCTGCATAATATGGTTAATAATATGAGTTAGATTCATAATAATAAGAGTAATAAGTATAGTAATTGTCGTTCTGTCGATCATATAAGCATAATATGGCTAATAATATGAGTTAGATTGATAATAATAAGAGTAATAAGTATAGTAATTGTCGTTCTATCGATCATTTAAGCATAATATGGCTAATAATTTGAGTTAGATTGATAATAATAACAGTAATAAGTATAGTAATTGTCGTTCTATCGATAATATAAGCATAATATGGCTAATAATATGAGTTAGATTGATAATACTAAGAGTAGTGAGTATAGTAATTCTCGTTCTATCGATCATATAAGCATAATATGGCTAATATTATGAGTTAGATTGAAAATAATAAGAGTAATAAGTATAGTAATTGTCGTTCTATCCATCATTTAAGCATAATATGGCTAATAATATGAGTTAGATTGATAATACTAAGAGTAGTGAGTATAGTAATTCTCGTTCTATCGATCATATAAGCATAATATGGCTAATAATATGAGTTAGATTGATAATAATAAGAGTAATAAGTATAGTAATTGTCGTTCTATCCATCATTTAAGCATAATATGGCTAATAATATGAGTTAGATTGATAATAATAACAGTAATAAGTATAGTAATTGTCGTTCTATCGATAATATAAGCATAATATGGCTAATAATATGAGGTAGGTTGATAATAATAACAGTAATAAGTATAGTGATTGTCGTTCTATCGATCATATAAGGATAATATGGGTAATAACATGAGTTGGATTGATAATAATAAGAGCAATGAGTATAGTAATTGTAGATCTATCGATCATATTAGCATAATATGGTTAGTAATATGAGTTAGATTGATAATAATAAGAGTAATAAGTATAGTATTTGTCGTTCTATCGATCATATAAGCATAATATGGCTAATAATATGAGTTAGATTGATGATAATAAGAGTAATAAGTATAGTAATTGTCGTTCTATCGATCATATAAGCATAATATGGCTAATAATATGAGTTAGGTTGATAATAATAAGAGTAATAAGTATAGTGATTGTCGTTCTATCGATCATATAAGCATAATATGGCTAATAATATGAGTTAGGTTGATAATAATAAGAGTAATAAGTAGAGTGATTGTCGTTCTATCGATCAAATTTGCATAATATGGTTAATAATATGAGTTTGATTGATAACAGTGAGTGTAATAAGTATAGTAATTGTCGTTCTGTCGATCATATAAGCATAATATGGCTAATAATATGCGTTAGATTGATGATAATAAGAGTAATAAGTATAGTAATTGTCGTTCTATCGATCATATAAGCATAATATGGCTAATAATATCAGGTAGATTAATAATAATAAGAGTAATGAGTATAGTAATTGTAGTTCTATCGATCATATCTGCATAATATGGTTAATAATATGAGTTAGATTCATAATAATAAGAGTAATAAGTATAGTAATTGTCGTTCTATCGATCATATAAGCATAATATGGCTAATAATATGAGTTAGATTTATAATAATAAGAGTAATAAGTATAGTAATTGTTGTTCTATCGAACATTTAAGCATAATATGGCTAATAATATCAGTTAGATTAATAATAATAAGAGTAGTGAGTATAGTAATTCTCGTTCTATCGATCATATAAGCATAATATGGCTAATAATATGAGTTAGATTGAAAATAATAAGAGTAATAAGTATAGTAATTGTCGTTCTATCCATCATTTAAGCATAATATGGCTAATAATATGAGTTAGATTGATAATACTAAGAGTAGTGAGTATAGTAATTCTCGTTCTATCGATCATATAAGCATAATATGGCTAATAATATGAGTTAGATTGATAATAATAAGAGTAATAAGTATAGTAATTGTTGTTCTATCGAACATTTAAGCATAATATGGCTAATAATATGAGTTAGGTTGATAATAATAAGAGTAATAAGTATAGTGATTGTCGTTCTATCGATCAAATTTGCATAATATGGTTAGTAATATGAGTTAGATTGATAACAGTGAGTGTAATAAGTATAGTAATTGTCGTTCTATCGATCATTTAAGTATAATATGGCTAATAATATGAGTTAGATTGATAATAATAAGAGTAATAAGTATAGTAATTGTCGTTCTATCGATCATTTAAGCATAATATGGCTAATAATATGAGTTAGATTGATAATAATAACAGTAATAAGTATAGTAATTGTCGTTCTATCGATAATATAAGCATAATATGGCTAATAATATGAGTTAGATTGATAATACTAAGAGTAGTGAGTATAGTAATTCTCGTTCTATCGATCATATAAGCATAATATGGCTAATAATATGAGTTAGATTGATAATAATAAGAGTAATAAGTATAGTAATTGTCGTTCTATCCATCATTTAAGCATAATATGGCTAATAATATGAGTTAGATTGATAATAATAAGAGTAATGCGTATAGTAATTGTAGTTCTATCGATCATATCTGCATAATATGGTTAATAATATGAGTTAGATTCATAATAATAAGAGTAATAAGTATAGTAATTGTCGTTCTGTCGATCATATAAGCATAATATGGCTAATAATATGAGTTAGATTGATAATAATAAGAGTAATAAGTATAGTAATTGTCGTTCTATCGATCATTTAAGCATAATATGGCTAATAATATGAGTTAGATTGATAATAATAACAGTAATAAGTATAGTAATTGTCGTTCTATCGATAATATAAGCATAATATGGCTAATAATATGAGTTAGATTGATAATACTAAGAGTAGTGAGTATAGTAATTCTCGTTCTATCGATCATATAAGCATAATATGGCTAATATTATGAGTTAGATTGAAAATAATAAGAGTAATAAGTATAGTAATTGTCGTTCTATCCATCATTTAAGCATAATATGGCTAATAATATGAGTTAGATTGATAATACTAAGAGTAGTGAGTATAGTAATTCTCGTTCTATCGATCATATAAGCATAATATGGCTAATAATATGAGTTAGATTGATAATAATAAGAGTAATAAGTATAGTAATTGTCGTTCTATCCATCATTTAAGCATAATATGGCTAATAATATGAGTTAGATTGATAATAATAACAGTAATAAGTATAGTAATTGTCGTTCTATCGATAATATAAGCATAATATGGCTAATAATATGAGGTAGGTTGATAATAATAACAGTAATAAGTATAGTGATTGTCGTTCTATCGATCATATAAGGATAATATGGGTAATAACATGAGTTGGATTGATAATAATAAGAGCAATGAGTATAGTAATTGTAGATCTATCGATCATATTAGCATAATATGGTTAGTAATATGAGTTAGATTGATAATAATAAGAGTAATAAGTATAGTATTTGTCGTTCTATCGATCATATAAGCATAATATGGCTAATAATATGAGTTAGATTGATGATAATAAGAGTAATAAGTATAGTAATTGTCGTTCTATCGATCATATAAGCATAATATGGCTAATAATATGAGTTAGGTTGATAATAATAAGAGTAATAAGTATAGTGATTGTCGTTCTATCGATCATATAAGCATAATATGGCTAATAATATGAGTTAGGTTGATAATAATAAGAGTAATAAGTAGAGTGATTGTCGTTCTATCGATCAAATTTGCATAATATGGTTAATAATATGAGTTTGATTGATAACAGTGAGTGTAATAAGTATAGTAATTGTCGTTCTGTCGATCATATAAGCATAATATGGCTAATAATATGCGTTAGATTGATGATAATAAGAGTAATAAGTATAGTAATTGTCGTTCTATCGATCATATAAGCATAATATGGCTAATAATATCAGGTAGATTAATAATAATAAGAGTAATGAGTATAGTAATTGTAGTTCTATCGATCATATCTGCATAATATGGTTAATAATATGAGTTAGATTCATAATAATAAGAGTAATAAGTATAGTAATTGTCGTTCTATCGATCATATAAGCATAATATGGCTAATAATATGAGTTAGATTTATAATAATAAGAGTAATAAGTATAGTAATTGTTGTTCTATCGAACATTTAAGCATAATATGGCTAATAATATCAGTTAGATTAATAATAATAAGAGTAGTGAGTATAGTAATTCTCGTTCTATCGATCATATAAGCATAATATGGCTAATAATATGAGTTAGATTGAAAATAATAAGAGTAATAAGTATAGTAATTGTCGTTCTATCCATCATTTAAGCATAATATGGCTAATAATATGAGTTAGATTGATAATACTAAGAGTAGTGAGTATAGTAATTCTCGTTCTATCGATCATATAAGCATAATATGGCTAATAATATGAGTTAGATTGATAATAATAAGAGTAATAAGTATAGTAATTGTCGTTCTGTCCATCATTTAAGCATAATATGGCTAATAATATGAGTTAGATTGATAATAATAACAGTAATAAGTATAGTAATTGTCGTTCTATCGATAATATAAGCATAATATGGCTAATAATATGAGTTAGGTTGATAATAATAACAGTAATAAGTATAGTGATTGTCGTTCTATCGATCATATAAGCATAATATGGGTAATAACATGAGTTGGATTGATAATAATAAGAGCAATGAGTATAGTAATTGTAGTTCTATCGATCATATTAGCATAATATGGTTAGTAATATGAGTTAGATTGATAATAATAAGAGTAATAAGTATAGTATTTGTCGTTCTATCGATCATATAAGCATAATATGGCTAATAATATGAGTTAGATTGATGATAATAAGAGTAATAAGTATAGTAATTGTCGTTCTATCGATCATATAAGCATAATATGGCTAATAATATCAGTTAGATTAATAATAATAAGAGTAATGAGTTTAGTAATTGTAGTTCTATCGATCATATCTGCATAATATGGTTAATAATATGAGGTAGATTCATAATAATAAGAGTAATAAGTATAGTAATTGTCGTTCTATCGATCATATAAGCATAATATGGCTAATAATATGAGTTAGATTTATAATAATAAGAGTAATAAGTATAGTAATTGTCGTTCTATCGATCATATAAGCATAATATGGCTAATAATATGAGTTAGGTTGATAATAATAAGAGTAATAAGTATAGTGATTGTCGTTCTATCGATCATATAAGCATAATATGGCTAATAATATGAGTTAGATTGATAATAATAAGAGTAATAAGTATAGTAATTGTCGTTCTATCGATCATTTAAGCATAATATGGCTAATAATATGAGTTAGATCGATAATGATAAGAGTAATAAGTAGAGTAATTGTCGTTCTATCGATCATATAAGCATAATATGGCTAATAATATGAGTTAGATTGATAATAATAAGAGTAGTGAGTATAGTAATTGTCGTTCTATCGATCATATAAGCATAATATGGCTAATAATATGACTTAGATTGATAATGATAAGAGTAATAAGTACAGTAATTGTCGTTCTGTCGTTCATATAAGCATAATATGGCTAATAATATGAGTTAGATTGATAATAATAACAGTAATAAGTATAGTAATTGTCGTTATATCGATAATATAAGCATAATATGGCTAATAGTATGAGTTAGGTTGATAATAATAAGAGTAATAAGTATAGTGATTGTCGTTCTATCGATCATATAAGCATAATATGGCTAATAATATGAGTTAGGTTGATAATAATAAGAGTAATAAGTAGAGTGATTGTCGTTCTATCGATCAAATTTGCATAATATGGTTAATAATATGAGTTTTATTGATAACAGTCAGTGTAATAAGTATAGTAATTGTCGTTCTGTCGATCATATAAGCATAATATGGCTAATAATATGCGTTAGATTGATAATAATAACAGTAATAAGTATAGTAATTGTCGTTCTATCGATAATATAAGCATAATATGGCTAATAATATGAGTTAGGTTGATAATAATAAGAGTAATAAGTATAGTATTTGTCGTCCTATAGATCATATAAGCATAATATGGCTAATAATATGAGTTAGATTGATGATAATAAGAGTAATAAGTATAGTAATTGTCGTTCTATCGATCATATAAGCATAATATGGCTAATAATATCAGGTAGATTAATAATAATAAGAGTAATGAGTATAGTAATTGTAGTTCTATCGATCATATCTGCATAATATGGTTAATAATATGAGTTAGATTCATAATAATAAGAGTAATAAGTATAGTAATTGTCGTTCTATCGATCATATAAGCATAATATGGCTAATAATATGAGTTAGATTTATAATGATAAGAGTAATAAGTATAGTAATTGTTGTTCTATCGATCATTTAAGCATAATATGGCTAATAATATGAGTTAGGTTGATAATAATAAGAGTAATAAGTATAGTGATTGTCGTTCTATCGATCAAATTTGCATAATATGGTTAATAATATGAGTTAGATTGATAACAGTGAGTGTAATAAGTATAGTAATTGTCGTTCTATCGATCATTTAAGTATAATATGGCTAATAATATGAGTTAGATTGATAATAATAAGAGTAATAAGTATAGTAATTGTCGTTCTATCGATCATTTAAGCATAATATGGCTAATAATATTAGTTAGATTGATAATAATAACAGTAATAAGTATAGTAATTGTCGTTCTATCGATAATATAAGCATAATATGGCTAATAATATGAGTTAGATTGATAATACTAAGAGTAGTGAGTATAGTAATTCTCGTTCTATCGATCATATAAGCATAATATGGCTAATAATATGAGTTAGATTGATAATAATAAGAGTAATAAGTATAGTAATTGTCGTTCTATCCATCATTTAAGCATAATATGGCTAATAATATGAGTTAGATTGATAATAATAAGAGTAATGCGTATAGTAATTGTAGTTCTATCGATCATATCTGCATAATATGGTTAATAATATGAGTTAGATTCATAATAATAAGAGTAATAAGTATAGTAATTGTCGTTCTGTCGATCATATAAGCATAATATGGCTAATAATATGAGTTAGATTGATAATAATAAGAGTAATAAGTATAGTAATTGTCGTTCTATCGATCATTTAAGCATAATATGGCTAATAATATGAGTTAGATTGATAATAATAAGAATAATAAGTATAGTAATTGTCGTTCTATCGATCATATAAGCATAATATGGCTAATAATATGAGTTAGATTGATAATAATAAGAGTAATAAGTATAGTAGTTGTCGCTCTATCGATGATATAAGCATAATATGGCTAATAATATGACTTAGATTGTTAATGATAAGAGTAATAAGTATAGTAATTGTCGTTCTATCGATCATATAAGCATAATATGGCTAATAATATGAGTTAGATTTATAATAATAAGAGTAATAAGTATAGTAATTGTCGTTCTATCGATCATATAAGCATAATATGGCTAATAATATCAGTTAGATTAATAATAATAAGAGTAATGAGTTTAGTAATTGTAGTTCTATCGATCATATCTGCATAATATGGTTAATAATATGAGTTAGATTCATAATAATAAGAGTAATAAGTATAGTAATTGTCGTTCTATCGA